>NW_024105026.1:23219-90615 GCF_003945595.2 Pipra filicauda | reverse complement strand
ATGAGGGGTTTGGGGATGTTCCCAGGGATTTAAAGATGTTCAGTAGGAAAAGGGACGAGGGGTTTGGGGATGTTCCCAAGGCCGAGGGGTTTGGGGATATTCCCAGGGATTTCAGGACGAGGGGTTTGGGGATATTCCCAGGGCTGAGGGGTTTGGGGGTATTCCCGGGGATCTGGGGATATTCCCGGGGATCTGGGGACATTCCCGGGGACTTGGGGCCATTCCCAGGGATCTGGGGACAGTCCCGGGGATCTGGGGACAGTCCCAGGGACTTGGGGCCATTCCCAGGGACTTGGGGCCATTCCCGGGGATCTGGGGCCATTCCCAGGGACTTGGGGCCATTCCCGGGGACTTGGGGCCATTCCCGGGGACTTGGGGCCATTCCCGGGGACTTGGGGCCATTCCCGGGGACTTGGGGCCATTCCCGGGGATCTGGGGCCATTCCCGGGGATCTGGGGCCATTCCCGGGGATCTGGGGCCATTCCCGGGGATCTGGGGCCATTCCCAGGATCTGGGGCCATTCCCAGGGATTGTGGCCATTCCCAGGGATTTGGGGACATTCCCCGGGGACTTGGGCGGACATTCCCGGGGATCTTGGGCCCATTCCCAGGGATCTTGGGCCACAATTCCCGGTATACTGGGGGCCATTCCCCGGGCTCTGGGGCCATTCCCAGGGGACTTGGGGCCATTCCAGGGACTTGGGGCCACATCCCAGGGAACTTGGCGGCCCTTCCCCGGGATCTGGTGGACATTCCCCGGGATCTGGGACATCCCAGGGCAGGGATCTGGGGACCTTCCCAGGGATCTGGGGACATTCCCAGGGACTTGGGGCCATTCCCAGGGACTTGGGGCCATTCCCAGGGACTTGGGGCCATTCCCGGGGATCTGGGGCCATTCCCGGGGATCTGGGGCCATTCCCAGGGACTTGGGGACATTCCCGGGGACTTGGGGCCATTCCCAGGGACTTGGGGCCATTCCCAGGGACTTGGGGCCATTCCCAGGGACTTGGGGCCATTCCCAGGGATTTCAGGACCGCCGGACCTGGGGAAGAAGATGCTCTCCACCACGTAGAAGTCCTGCATGAGCACGTCGCGCTCGGGCTTGGTGCTCAGGCTGCCCACGGTGTGGGTGATCCCCAGCTGGATCGCGCCCTTCAGCGCCGACGACGTCGTCTGCGGGGCCAGGGCAGGGCAGCCGAGAGAAACCGGGAATGGGAAGGAGGTAAAAAGCTCCCGGATTGTCCCTTTGCCTATTGAACATCCTGAAATCCCCGGGAATATCCCCAAACCCCTCGGCCCTGGGAATATCCCCAAACCCCTCATCCCGAAATCCCTGGGAATGGCCCCAAACCCCTCATCTCTTCCTAGTGAACATCCTGAAATCCCCGGGAATATCCCCAAACCCCTCATCCCAAAATCCCTGGGAATATCCCCAAACCCCTCGTCCCCAGGAATATCCCTAAACCCTTCGTCCTGAAATCCCTGGGAATATCCCCAAACCCCTCATCCCGAAATCCCTGGGAATGGCCCCAAACCCCTCATCTCTTCCTATTGAACATCCTGAAATCCCCGGGAATATCCCCAAACCCCTCAGCCCAAAATCCCTGGGAATATTCCCAAACCCCTCGTCCCAAAATCCCTGGGAATATCCCCAAACCCCTCATCCCTAAATCCCTGGGAATATCCCCAAACCCCTCATCCAAAAACCCTGGGAATATCCTCAAACCCCTCATGCCTTTTCCTACTGAACATCTCTAAAATCCCTGGGAATATCCCCAAACCCCTCATCCTGAAACCCCTGGGAATATCCTCAAACTCCTCATCCCTTCCTACTGAACATCCCAAAATCCCCGGGAATATTCCCAAACCCCTCATCCCAAAGTCCCCGGGAATATTCCCAAACCCCTCATCCTTGGGAATATCCCCAAACCCCTCGTCCCAGAATCCCTGGGAATATCCCCAAACCCCTCATCCTTGGGAATATCCCCAAACCCCTCGTCCCAGAATCCCTGGGAATATCCCTGAACCCCTCATCCCTTTTCCTACTGAACATCCCAAAATCCCTGGGAATATTCCCAGAGGAGACCTGGGAATGAGGTTTAAACCCCCCCCTCCCTCCAGAGCACAAAAAGGTCCTTTTTTCCCTTCGGGATTTCCCGTCATTCCCGACCTTCCGGCACACGATTCCTCGGGAAAAAAGTGGGAATAAAGGAGCTGGAAAAGGGGGGAAAACGCCCCAAAATTACCTTTTTGTAGGTGGTTTCCCCCGTGGAATCCACCCCTCTGTGCCCCTTCCTGATGGTCTGGCCGGAACCTCCCGGCATCTGGGAAAACAGGGAAAACCGGGAAGAGCCGAGGACGGAAAACCGGATATTTGAGAGGATTTTTGCTGCCTGGAACCACTGGAATAATCTGGGGGGTTTTCCCGTTAATTGGGAGTTTTTCCAGGACAAACTGGGGGGGTTTGGAGCAGGAATTCCAAAGGAAAAGCTGCCCCCTGGTTTAAGGCTGAGGTGGGAAAGGAGCAGGAAAAACCTCTGGAATTCAGGATTCTCCCCATTTCCCAAAGGAAAAGCTGCCCCCAGGTTTAACCCTGAGGTGGGAAAGGAGCAGGAAAACCCCTGGAATTCAGGATTCTCCCCATTTCCCAAAGGAAAAGCTGCTTCCAGGTTTAAGCCTGGTTTGGGAAAGGAGCAGGAAAACCCCTGGAATTCGGGATTCTCCCAATTTCCCAAAGGAAAAGCTGCCCCCAGGTTTAAGCCTGGTTTGGGAAAGGAGCAGGAAAACCCCTGGAATTCGGGATTCTCCCAGACTTACCTCGGGGGTCAGGGATTTCTTGACGGTGGAAGAACCTGCCAGGAGGAAAAGCCCCGCTCAGGGAGGGTCATTCCCCAAAAAAAGAGCCATTCCAAGGCTTGGGAATGTTGGAAAGCCCCGCCCTGAGCTCCCCTTTTCCCGCTTCCCATGGAATTCCGGCTTCCCAGGGATTCCTGCCGGCTGGCCCTTGAGATTATTATTTCATTTTTAATGATTATTTTAATTATTTAGTAATTAATTATTAATTATGATAAATAATAATAAAGGTTTGACTATTTATTTTAATTATTATTTAGTTATTTTAATTATTTGTTTTAAAAGTAATCATAACTAATAAAATTTTAATTATTTTAGTTATTTTGTTTAATAATCATAAATAATAAATATTTAATTATTTGTTTTACTTATTAGTTACTTCAATTGCTTAATAAATTAATAATAATAATAATAATAATAATAAATTTTTATAATTAATTTTCATTATTTAATTAATGATTGAAATTATGAATATTTTATTTTAATTATTACTTAGCTAAATTATTTAATTGATAGATATTGACAAATATTTATTTCAATGAATTATTTAATTATAAATATTTAATTACTTATTTCAGCTATTCATTTGTTAAAATGTTTAATTAATTAATAATAAATTAATTATAAATATTTAATTATTGATTTTAGTTATTAGTTTGTTAAATTATTTCATTAATTAATAGTAAATAATAACAAATATTTTCGTTATTTATTTCAACCAATATTTAGTTATTTTTATTATTTAATTAATAAGGATTATGAATATTTAATTATTTGTTACTGAAATTATTTCATTAATTAATAATCATTAATTAACAATAAATGACAAATATTTAATTACTTATTTTAACCAATATTTTACTATTTTCATTATTCAAAAATTTATAAAACCCATTAGTTAAATTACTTAGTTAACAATAAATAATGATAATGCTTTAAACGCTATTCAGTCATTTTAATTATTTAATTGAAAAATAATGAAAAATATAAATATTTATCTATTTATTTTCTGAGCCCGAATTTAAGGGGATTTGGGGCTTTGGGAAAAGAGGGATTTAGGGCTGGAATTCCCGCCGGGAATGCAGGGAAGGGGAAGGGCCACAGGTTGGAAAAGGGGATTTAGGTCCGGGAATGCAGGGAAGGGGAACAGCCACAGGTTGGAAAAGGGGATTTAGGGCTGGAATCCCCCCGGGAATGCAGGGAAGGGGAACAGCCACAGGTTGGAAGCGCCAAAAGCGCCACAATTCGCCCCAAACGAGGTCTCCCCCCCCCCCGGTGGCTCCTCCCGCCCCCGGGAATTCCCGGCCCCCCCCGCCCTTCCAGCCCTTTCCCTGGATTCCCTCCCCGGCTCCCGCTCCGGGCGAGCCAAGCAAATCCAAGCCCTGGATTTTTGGGCTTTAACGTTTCTATTCCCACGGGATTTTTTGCCTCCCGCGGGTCCAAACGAGGCCCCCCCTCGGAGACGGAACCCCCCCCCTCCCCCCCGAGCATTCCCAGATTCCGGGAGGGGGGATTTTGATCCCAATTTGGGTTTCCCGGCCCTGCTCCCCCCCCGGAGGGGTGTCCCTGACTCATCGCCGGGAACCGGGAGTCGAATTTCCCAGTTTGGCACCAAAACCCCCCCACACACCTTCCAAACCCACCCGAGCCCCCCCTTTTTTTAGGGGGGGGGTTTGAACCCCCCTAAAATCCCTGTTTTTCCCAGGGAAGGGGCCCAGGCCACACTTTCCATGGGGAAAGGGCAGCTCTGGATCCCCCCAGGGCACACCCAGACCCCCCCATGGCACCCCCAGACCCCCCCATGGCACCCTCAGACCCTCCCATGGCACCCCCAGACCCCCCCATGGCACCCCGAGACCCCCTCAGGGCACCCCCAGACCCCCTCATGGCATCCCCAGACCCCCCCTGGCACCCCCAGACTCCCTCAGGGCACCCCCAGACCCCCCCATGGCACTTCCAGACCCCCCCATGGCACCCCCAGACCCCCCCATGGCACCCCCAGACCCCCCCAGGGGACCCTCAGACCCCCCCAGGGGACCCCCAGACCCCCCCAGGGGACCCTCAGACCCCCTCATGGCACACCCAGACCCCCTCATGGCACCCCCAGACCCCACATGGCCACCCCCGACCCTACCCATGCACCCCCAGACCCCCCCAGGGACCCTCAGACCCCCCACAGGGGGACCCCCCGACCCCCCAGGGGACCCCAGACACCCTCATGGCACACCAGGACCCCCTCCTGGCCACCCCCAGACCCCCCCAGGGCACCCCCAGACCCCCCCAGGGCACCCCCAGACCCCCCATGGCACCCCGACCCCCCCAGGGCCCCCCCAGACCTCCCCGTGGCCACCCTCCAGACCCCCTCATGGCCCCCCAGACCCCCTCATGGCACCCCCAGACCCCCTCATGGCCCCCCAGACCCCCCTAGGGGACCCTCAGACCCCCTCATGGCACACCCAGACGCCCTCATGGCACCCCCAGACCCCCTCAGGGCACCCCCAGTCCCCACCATGGCACACCCACACCCCCCCATGGCACCCCCACACCCCCCCATGGCACCCTCAGACCCCCTCATGGCCCCCCAGACCCCTCATGGCCCACCCAGACCCCCTCGGGGGACCCCCAGACCCCCCCCACCCCCAGACCCCCCATGGCCACCCAGACCCCCCCAGGGGACCCCCAGACCCCCCCAAAATGCTCCCGACCCACCCCATGGAACCCCAGACCCCTCTCGGGCAGCTCCAGACCCCCCCCCAAGACCCCAAAATAACCCTCCGAAGACACAACACCCTTCCCCCCCAAAAAAAACACCCCTCACGAACCTCCCAAGCATCTCAGAGCCCCACAGTCCTACACCCACCGCACCCCCAAAAAATACCCTAAACACCCCCAAAGCCCCCCTCATCGCACAGGCCTCTCAGGCCCTCGGAGCCTCCTCAGCCCTAAAGACCCCCCAAAAACCACTCTCAGCCGCCCACGGACCCCCCAGGCCCTCAGGGCACCCCCGCCCTTCCCGCCCCCCCAGACCCCCCTCACACCCCATCATCCCCCTCAGCCCCGCAATCTCACAACCCCCGCGCTCCCAAAAACGCCCCAAATAACCCCCAAAAATCCCCCCTCACCCCCCCGCCCCCCCCAGCCCTCAGAGCCCCCTCAGCGCCCACACCCTCCCCCGCCCCCGCTCACCCCTTAACGCCCCCAAAGCCGCCCCCCTCGCCCCCCGCGGGGCCCCCGGGAGCCCCGCCGGCCCTTCCCCGGCCCGTTCCCGTCCCCGTTCCCGGTCGGTACCGCCGAAGCCGCCGCTGCTCCCGCTGCTCCCGCCGGACTCGGGCCCCGCCGCCGCCATCTTGGAGCGCGCGCGCTCACCCCCCCCCACCCTCCCCACGCCCAAGCCGGACACGCCCACTGCGGGACAGGACACGCCCACGCAAGGCGAGACCACGCCCCTCCGGATCTGCCCCGTATCGCCAAGCCACGCCCACTAAAGGGATAGAAGGCACCCCCCCTTCTCGCCCGGCTCCGCCCCGTCCGGGCAAAGCCACGCCCACTCCCGCCTCGGTCACGCCCCCTGGCGGCCGCGGGGAGTTGGGGGGGAGCGGGGGACACGCGGCCGGGCGCGCAGGACGCATGCGCGGAGCGGGCAGAGCCACACCCCCTCCCACAGAGTCACGTGACGGGCGGGGGCGGAGTGTCGTCACTCTGTGACGTCACAGTGTGATGTCACCGCACACAGTGCTTTCCCCGTGACGCCAAGAGGGGGCGGGGCCAGGGTGAGTGACGTCACCGAGCCACACCCGATAGGGTCACCCCGATGTGTGACGTCACAGAGGCACAGCCCCAATGCCTGACGCCCCCGTCCTGTGACGTCACAGACCCACATCCTGAAACTGTGACATCACAGGAGCACACACCCCCATCCTGTGGCGTCACAGAGCCCCCCATGCCTGACACCCACAACCCATGACGTCACGGCAGCACGCACACACACACACCCTGTGACGTCACTGGGCCACACCCCCAGTGTGTGACACCCCCAATCCCTGACGTCACAGTTCCCAGCTGGGCAGGGGTGGGAGAATCAGCTGGAAAAGCCCCCCCAACGGAGGGAGATAAAGGCACGTCCCTGAAGGAAAAGGGAGAGTTTGGGATGAACAAGGAAAGAGAAAGAAAAATAAAAATAAAAAAAATTTGTTTATTTGCCCCTTGGGCACCTTCGGCTTGGCCGCACTGGGGGCACTGGGAGGGGCATGGGGGGCACTGGGGGCACTGGGAGGGGCATGGGGGGCGCTGGGGGCACTGGGATCGATGGAGAGGCACTGGGAAGGGCAACACAGTGCCCCTCAGTGCCCCCAGTGTCTCCAGTGCTCCCAGTTCCCCCCAGCGCTCCCAGTGCCCTTCCCAGTGCCCCCCAGTGCTCCCAGTGCCCTTCCCAGTGCCCCCCAGTGCCCTCCCAGTGTCACAGCACGTTCTCGTAGCTGTCACTGGAGTCCCGGTGGCGCCCGCGGGGTCCCGGCAGCTCCGCGTAGGTCACCTGGGGGGGGTCACTGCGGGACCCCCGGGGGGCTGCTGGGAGAGAAACCGGTTGGGGGGACCCGTGGAAGGGGTGACACCATGTGGGGGGCATGTCCCTGTCCCCCCCCGTGGGTGACGTGTCCCTGTGTCCCCCCTCCAGCCCCCCATACTCACCCCCTGCCCGCTCAGTGACCGTGACGTCGGCGTAAAGCACCTCCCCCTCCTCCTCCGGGGGGGTTTGGAGGTCCGGGGGGGCCCTGTGGGGATAAGGGGGGGTGAGGGGGGTGTTCCTGGGGGAGGGGGGAAATGGGGGTCACGGCACGAGGCCCCCCCCCACTCACCTGTCCTGGGTTTTCCTGGAAGCTGAAAGAAAAAAGGAGGGGGTTCGATGTGACTGGGGGGTCCCCAGGACCCCTGAACCCTCCTAACCCCCCCACCCGGGACCCTTGAACCCCCAGCGGACCCCCGATCTCCCCCCAGGACACCCAAGCAACCCCAAAGCCCCCCCAGAACCACCCCGGTACCCCCGACACCCCTGGAACCCCTGGGCCCCCTGAACCCCCAGAACCTCGAGCTTGGCAGGGAGGGGCGACCCCCCAAACTCCCCCAGGATCCCTGAAGATCCCCCCAAGTCCCTGCACGACCCTCCAGGACCTCCCCACCCTCCCCCAGGAGCCCCCGGTACCCCCCAGGATTCCTCAAGGCCCCCCATGGGACACCCCAAGAGTTCCCCTAAGACCCTCCAAAATCCCCCCTGAGCCCCCCAGGGCCCTGAGCCGAGGTCATGGGGGGCTCAGTCCCTCTAAAGGGGGTCTGTGGGTGCCACCCCATCACCCCCCAAACCGGGGGGGCTTCCCCCCACCCCAGGACCGCTGTCCCCCCCCCCATAGTCACCCACCCCGGCGGTGCCACCGGTGCCACCCCCCGATGACACCCAGGAGCAGGAGCAGGAACAGGAGGGACCCGCCGACCCCCGCGGCCACTGCTGGGGACAGAGGGGGACACAGAGGGGTCACCTGGCACCCCGGGGGGTCCTGCACCCCCGGAGACCCCGGGTGACCCCACCCGTGCCCCGTCCCCTCTGTGCCACCCCCGGGGACGGAGCGGGGACAAACGGGGATCACCCAGCCCCCCCCAGTGACTCCACCCGTGCCCCGTCCCGTCTGTGCCCACCGGGGACACAGAGGGACAAACCGCCGTGCCCCGTCACCCCCCCAGCGACCCCGAGCGACCCCACCTGTGTCCCGGTGTCCCCGCGGTGTCACCAGCAGGGCCAGCTCGGGGCTGAGCGCCCGGAACACGCGGTGCCCGTCCAGCTGGTTGGTGGCCACGCAGCGGTAGGTGCCGGAATGTCGCGGCTCCGCGTCCCCGAGCGCCAGGAGGGGCCCCCGGGCCACCTCCCGCCCGTCCCGCAGCCACCAGAAGGTCACGGGGGCCGAGCCCGCCCGCACCGAGCAGCGCAGGGTCACCGGGGCGCCGGTGCCCACCCGGTGGGCCGGGGGGACGGGGGTGGCATCGGCCACGGGGGGGACGGTGGCGTTGGCCACGGGGGTGATGGTGGCGTTGGCCACGGGCACTGCGGGGGGGGACAGACGGACCTGAAGCCGGGGGGGAGGGATGGCTGGGATGGGGTGGGGTGACTGGGATGGGGGGTCACCCCCAGCCCGGGGGTCCCGCTCACCCAGCACGGTGACACGCAGGGGGGGGCTCTGGGCCGCGCTGTCCCCGTCGGTGACCCGGCACTGGTAGTGGCCGCTGTCCTCGCCCCCGACGCGCAGCTCGAGGCGGGGGCCGGTGCCCAGGGGCGAGGCCGAGCCCCCCCGGTGCCAGGAGAAGGACAGGGGGCCTGTCCCCGCGGCCACCGCGCAGCTCAGCGCCAGCAGGTCACCCAGTGCCACCCGCCCCCCCGGGGGCTGCGCCGACAGGGACACCCCCGAGACTGGGATCCCTGCGGGGGGACACGGGTGGGAGGGGGGACACGGCGAGGGGGGGACCCCAGTGAGGGAGGAGGGACCCAGAGAGGGGGAGGAGGACCTGGGGACCATTGAGGGACCTCAGGGAGGGACACGGATGGGAGAGGGGACACGGTGGAGAGAGGGGACCCCAGTGAGGGAGAAGGGACCCAGGAAGGGGTGTGGGGACCTGGGGACCATTGAGGGACCCCAGGGAGGGACAGGGGACCTCAGGGGAGGAGAGGCAGAGGGGCCTCAGGGAGGGATGTGGGGGCTCAGAGAGGGGTGGGGGGACCCCAGGGGCAGATTAGGGGACACAGGGAGGGGGGGAAGGACCCGGGGCTGGAAGGCAGAGCAGAGGGCGGAGCGGGGAGCCGGGAAGCGGGGTGGGATGTCGGGAGGGAAGGGGGTCCCCGGGGGGGCTGTGGGGGTGTCCCCCCGTGCCCGCACTCACTGCGCACCGCGAGGCGGAGCCGGGCGCTGCTCTTCCGCACGGAACCGTCCCCGGAGCGCACCTCGCACGTGTAACCCCCCGAGTGGGAGACCCCCACGGCGGGCACGTGGAGCTGGGGGGACCCCTGCGGGCCCCCCACCAGCACCCCGTCCCGGTAGAAGAGGTGCAGGAGGCGGGCGCGGGGCCGCAGGGGGCTGGGGGGGCTGCGGCACCGGAGATTCAGGGGGGACCCCTCGGTGGGCTCGGAGGGACCCTCCAGCACCGGCACCGGGAAGAGCTCTGGGAAGGAGACAGGGGATGGGGGGATGGTGAGCACGAGTCCGGTGCGGAGGGGTGCTGGGGGTGTCGGCTCCGGGCTCTGGGGGTGTCGGCTCCGGGCTCTGGGGGTGCTCACCGTGCACTGTCACTGTCACCTCCACCGACAGCCTGTACGTGCTCTTGCAGAGGTACCGACCCCCGTGGTGCAGCTGCAGCGGGGGCAGGGACAGCTGCATCCCCTCCAGGGACCCCCGCAGCTCCTTCCCCTCGTGGTAGAACCGCACCCGGGTGATGAAGCTCTCCCAGGCCCGGCAGCGCAGGGTCACGTTGTCCCCCTCCAGCAGCGGCCCCGCCGGGACCTGCAGCACCAGCCAGTCTGCGGGACACGGGGGTCCCGTCGCACCGGGGACCTCAGGGGGTCCCATCGCACCGGGGACCTCAGGGGGTCCCATCGCACCGGGGACCTCGGGGGGGAGGGTGTTCCCATGGCACTGGGGGCACTGGCAGCAGGATGTGGCAGGGGTGCCCAGGGGTGCCCAGGGGTGCCCAGGGGTGCCGGGGTGTCCCCGAGCGCACCAGAACGTCACACGAGGGGGGTGACACCCACGGAGCCCCCCAGACACCCACTTCGTCCCCCCTCACCGTCTAACACGAGCACGGTGGGGCTGAACCCGGTGCCGTCTCTGTGACACTCGTAGGTGCCTTCCTTGGTGACAAGGACACTGTCGCGTCCCTTCTGCCCCCAGGGCCGCCCGTTCTTGAACCAGGTGGTGTCCCCGGGGGTCCCCGAGCCCTGGCAGGTCAGGGTCACCTCGTCCCACAGCACCGCCGGCGTCCAGGGGGGATCCAGCAGGAGCTGGGTGGTCTGGGCGCCTGCGGGTGACAGGGGACACCAGCCTGCCAGGGCCACCGCGGGGCTGGGGACAGCGGGGCGGGGGACACGCCATCCCCCCCCTCGAGGACTCACCAGCGAGGATCAGGGCCTGGGCTGGAAGGGAGAAGTGAGAGGGGCTGGGTGGGGGTGGCACCACGGGGACAGTGGGGGCTGTCCCCAAACTGTGCCCGTGGGGACACCGGTTCTCGTGGGAAAGTGATGGGGGACGGTCCCCAAGAGGTCCCTGGAGGGATCAGGGGACGTGTTTGTGCCACAAACCACATCCGGGTGGGGACGGGGACACTGGGGACACCCCGGGCTGAGGGGGGGATGTGGGGACACAGCAGCAACCCCCAGGCATGGGGACACCACGGACACCCCGGGGATGGGGACATCATGGGTCGTGGTCACCCTGGGCATGGGGACACTGGGGACATCCCGGGCTGAGGGGGGGACATGGGGACATCGTGGTCACCCTGGGGATGGGGACACTGGGGAGACACCCTGGACACGGGGACGTCACGGTCACCCTGGGGATGGGGACACCACGGACACCCTGTGCTGGCACAGAGCACCTCCACCAGCCCCAGAGCCCCTGTCCCCACAGCCACATCCCCCTGTCCCCACAGCCACATCCCCCTGTCCCCGTGCCCGTGATCCCATTCCCCCTATCCCTGTCCCCACAGCCACATCCCCCTGTCCCCGTGCCCGTGATCCCATTCCCACGACACCTGTTCCCACGGCCTGTCCACGTGGTGTTTGTGTCCCTGTCCCTACATCCCTGTTCCCCCGTCCCCCTGTCCCTGTCCCCAGAGCTGCTCCAGACCCATGGTGCCTGTCCCCACACCCCTGTCCCCCCATTCCTGTCCCCCGTTCCTGTCTCCCTGTTCCTGTCCCCAAGGCCACCCCCCTGGCCGAGCTCCGGTGGCCTTGGGGACCCCAGGGGACACTCACCCCACAGGAGCAGTGCCACGTCCCCGGCCATCCCGGTGCCCCCCATCCAGGGTGGTGTCACACCCCACCGGGGCCACCTGTCACCTCCCCGGGGCTCCTGGGGACAAAAAGAGGAAGGAAACGGTGTCACTTCTGTCACCCACGTGGGGGTGGCACAGGGTGGGGACATAGCAGGGACAGGGTGGGACATGGTGGGGACACATTGGGGATACATGGGGACAGGGTGGGGACATGGTGGGACATTGGGAGGACACAACAGGGACATGGTGGGGACATGGTGTGGACATGGGGGGGACATGGTGGGACATTGGGAGGACACAACAGGGACATGGGGGGGACATGGGGGGACTTTGGGGTGACAGAGTGGGGACATGGGGGGGATATGGGGGGACACAAGGGGTACATGGGGGGGTCGAGGGGACATGGAGGAACGTGGTGGGACATTGGGGGGACACAACAGGGACATGGGGGGGACATGGGGGGACATAGTGGGGACATGGGGGGACACAGTTCGGACATGGGGGGACAGAGTGGGGACACGGGGGGACACAGTTCGGACATGGGGGGACACAGTGGGGACATGTGGGGACATGGTGGGACATGATGGGACATTGGGGGGACATGGTGGAACATGGGGGGACATGAGGGGACATTGGGGGGACATGGGGGGGGACACAGTGGAGACACAGGGTGGGACGGGGGGACATGGAAGGACATGAAGGGACACAGTGGGAACACAGTGGGACACAGTGGGACATTGGGGGGACACGGGGGGACATTGGGGGGACATGGTGGTGATGGGGGGACATGGTGGTGACGGGGGGACATGGAAGGACATGATGGGGACATTGGGGGACACAGTGGGGACACGTGGGGACGCGGTGGGACATAGGGGGGACATCGGGAAAGACGGTGTGGACACAGTGGGGACATGGAGGGACATCCAATGACGTCACTCCATCACATGACGTCACTCGCAGTTCCCCCTTCCCCCCGCTGGGCGGCGCCACCCCCCTCCCTCCATCGATCGCTCGGCGCTCTCTCGCTCCCCCCCCCCCCCCCTCCGGAGCCCCGGCAGGACGCGCAGCCGAGCGCCGAGATGAGCCTGGCGGAGGGTCGCGCCCCGCGCAGAACGGCCGGGAACCGGCTGTCGGGGCTGCTGCAGGCCGAGGAGGAGGACGAGTTCTACCAGACCACCTACGGCGGCTTCAACGAGGTGTCTGGGCACGAAGGGGGGGAGCGGAGAGACCGGGGGGACCGGGGGGACCGGGGGTACCGGGGGGGTGGGGGGACCGGGAACCGGCTCTCGGGGCTGCTGCGGGCCGAGGAGGAGGACGAGGAGCTCTACCGGAGCACCTACGGCGGGTTCGACGAGGTGTCCGGGGAGAGGGGGGACGGGCACGGGGGGTCCCGGGGCACGGGGGGGCTGCGAGGGGACCGAGACCCCTCGGGGGGCTCCGGGGGACAACCGGGATGAGCCATTCCCGTTATCCCGCAGGAATCCGGGGGTGGCGAGTCCCGAAAGGAGCATTCGGGATCTCTGTGGTCTCTCCATGCTGACCCATCCCCGTTATCCCGCAGGGATCCGGGGATGACGAGTCCCAGAGGGATCTCCCAGGGTTCTCCATACTCACCTATCCCCCTTATCCTGCAGGAATCCGGGGATGGCGAGTCCCAGGAGGGATCTCTGTGGTCTCTCCATGTTGATCCATCCTTGTTATCCCGCAGGAATCCAGGAATCACGAGCCCAGGAGGGATCTCTATGGTCTCTCCATGCTGATCCATCCTTGTTATCCTGCAGGAATCCGGGGGTGACGAGTCCAGGAGGGCTCTCCCAAGATCTCTGTGGTCTCTCCAAGCTGATCCATCCCCGTTATCCCGCAGGAATCCGGGGATGACGAGTCCAGGGGGGATCTCCCAGGGTTCTCCATGCTGATCCATCCCCGTTATCCCGCAGGAATCCGGGGATGACGAGCCCAAGGGGGATTCTCTGTGGTCTCTCCAAGCTGATCCATCCCCGTTATCCCGCAGGAATCCGGGGATGACGAGTACCGGGGGGAACACTCGGACACGGAGGACGAGGTGGACTCGGACTTCGACATCGACGAGGGGGACGAGCCGGGCAGTGACCAGGACGAGGCCGAGCCCCGGCGGCGCCGCCGCGTCCTCACCAAGGCCTACCGGGTACGAGAGCTTATCCTGGGAAAAGCGGGGCCAAATCCATGGATTCGGGGTTTCCTTGGCTCTTGGTTATGTCTTCACCAAGGCCTAGCAGGTATGAGAGCTTATCCTGGGAAAAGCGGGGCCAAATCCATGGGTTTGGGGATTCCTTGGCTCTGGGTTGTGTCCTCACCAAGGCCTAGTGGGTATGAGAGCTTATCCTGGGAAAAGCGGGGCCAAATCCATGGATTTGGGGTTTCCTTGGCTCTTGGTTATGTCTTCACCAAAGCCTAGCGGGTATGAGAGCTTATCCTGGGAAAAGCGACACCAAATCCATGGATTTGGGGTTTTCTTGGCTGTGCCCTCACCAAGGCCTGCTGGGTACGGAGAGCTCCTCCTGGGAAAAGCAGGGCCAAATCCATGGATTTGGGATTTCTTGGCTCTTGGCCACGTCCTCACCAAGGCCTACCGGGTGCAGAGAGCTCCTGCTGGGAAAAGCGGGGCCGAATCCATGGATTTGGGTTTTTTCCTGGCTCACGGTCTGGGTCTCGTCCCGCAGGAGCCCCTGAAGAGCCTCCGGCCCAAGAAGCCGGAGGGGCCCCGAGGGGGATCCCAAAAACCTCGGGAGGTGAAATCCATCCCCCTGGAGCTCCAGGATGACGTGGGAGACAGTGAGTGTGGAATGGGATGGGCTGGGAATGGGCAGACGGGCTGGGAGGAGGGACATTGGGGTCTGGGACGGACATGGGACCCTTTGGGAGAGCTCCCGGGGAGCCAGGTCGGAAACGGGGTCCTGGAGAACTCCAAGTGCTGGGATGGAAATGGGATCCTCTGGGAGAGCTCCTGGTGATCCAGACTGGAAACGGGGTCACGGTGATCCAGGCTGGAAATGGGATCCTCTGGGAGAGCTCCCAGTGCTCCAGGGGTTGGAAATGGGATCCTCTGGGAAAGCTGGAAATGGGATCCTCTGGGAGAGCTCCCAGTGCTCCAGGGGTCAGGAATGGGATCCTCTGGGAGAGCTCCTGGTGCTCCAGGGGTTGGGAATGGGATCCTCTGGGAGAGCTCCCAGTGCTCCAGGGGTTGGGAATGGGATCCTCTGGGAAAGCTAGAAATGGGATCCTCTGGGAGAGCTCCCGGTGCTCCAGGGGTTGGGAATGGGATCCTCTGGGAGAGCTCCTGGTGCTCCAGGGGTTGGGAATGGGATCCTCTGGGAGAGCTCCCAGTGCTCCAGGGGTTGGGAATGGGCTCCCAGGATGCTCCCAGTGCTCCAGGGGTTGGGAATGGGATCCTCTGGGAAAGCTAGAAATGGGATCCTCTGGGAGAGCTCCCAGTGCTCCAGGGGTCAGGAATGGGATCCTCTAGGAGAGCTCCCAGTGCTCCAGGGGTTGGGAATGGGCTCCCAGGATGCTCCCAGTGCTCCAGGGGTTGGGAATGGGCTCCCAGGATGCTCCCAGTGCTCCAGGCTGGGAGTGCTGTCCCAGGATGTTCCCGGGTGCCGTTCCCAATCCCGGTTTTCCGCAGGCAGGAAGCACATGCGCCAGTCGACCACGGAGCACACGCGGCAAACGTTCCTGAGGCTCCAGGAGCGCCAGGTCCAGTCCAAGAGGAAAAAAGGGGGAACGAGCTACGAGAGGCCCCTGACCCAGGAGGAGCTGCTGGAGGAGGCCAAAATCACGGAGGAGATCAACCTGCGCTCCCTGGGTGAGCTCTGGGATCTGGGAATGGGGCTGGGATCCTGGGAATGGGGCTGGGAATCACTGAGGAGATCAACCTGCGCTCCCTGGGTGAGCTCTGGGATCCTGGGAATGGGGCTGGGATCCGGGAATGGGGCTGGGAATCACAGAGGAGATCAACCTGCGCTCCCTGGGTGAGCTCTGGGATCTGGGAATGGGGCTGGGATCCCGGGAATGGGGCTGGGATCCTGGGAATGGGGCTGGGAATCACAGAGGAGATCAACCTGCACTCCCTGGGTGAGATTTGGGATCTGGGAATGGGGCTGGGATCCTGGGAATGGGGCTGGGAATCACTGAGGAGATCAACCTGCGCTCCCTGGGTGAGATTTGGGATCTGGAAATGGGGCTGGGATCCTGGGAATGGGGCTGGGATCCTGGGAATGGGACTGGGAATCACAGAGAAGATCAACCTGCGCTCCCTGGGTGAGCCCTGGGATCCTGGGAACGGGGCTGGGATCCAGGAATGGGACAGGGATTCTTGGAATGGCACAGAGACCACTGGAATGGAGCCAGGGATGGGGAGGGGAATGGGATCCTTGGAATGGCACCAGGATCCCTGGAACAGAGCTGGAGGGGGGGGGGGGGAAGGGGAAAGGATGCCTGGAATGTCACAGGGATCCTTGGAATGGAGCTGGGATGTGGGGGGAGGGATGCTTGGAATGGCACAGGGACCCTGAGGATGGAGCTGGAGGGAAATCGGATCCCTGGAATGGCCCAGGGATCCCTGGAGTGGAGCTGGGAGGGAAAAGGGATCCTTGGAATGTCACAGGGATGCCTGGAATGGCACAGGGACCCCTGGAACAGTGCCAGGACCCCCTGGAGTGG
This sequence comes from Pipra filicauda, assembly GCF_003945595.2. Classification (NCBI taxonomy): domain Eukaryota; kingdom Metazoa; phylum Chordata; class Aves; order Passeriformes; family Pipridae; genus Pipra; species Pipra filicauda. The sequence continues at coordinate 74,041 of NW_024105026.1, read as the reverse complement.
CACAGGGGATTCTTGGAATGGCACAGGGACCTCTGGAACAGTGCCAGGACCCCTGGAATGGCACAGGGGTCCTTGGAATGGCACAGGGACCCTCGAGTGGCACAGGGGTCCTTGGAATGGCACAGGGATTCTTGGAATGGCACAGGGACCTTGGAATGGCTCCAGGCTCCCTGGAATGGTGCAGGGCCCCCTGGAATTTTCGCAGGGGTGCCTGGAGTGGCACAGGGACCCCTGGAATGGCTCCAGGCCCCCTGGAGTGACACAGGGATTCTTGGAATGGCACAGGGGATCCTTGGAAAGGCACGGGGCCCCCTGGGATTTCACAGAGGTGCCTGGAATGGCACAGGGCCCCCTGGAACAGCTCCAGGAGCCGCGTCCCCAGGCTGGGGGGTGTGAGCCAGGCCCTGACCTTTCCCCCCCCCTCCTTTCCCGGCTCCGATCCCGCCGTTCCCAGAGAACTACGAGCGCCTGGAGGCCGACAAGAAGAAGCAGGTGCAGAAGAAGCGTCAGTGCGTGGGGCCCGTGATCCGGTACCTGTCCCTGGCCATGCCCGTCATCCCGGAGCCCCCCCGGCACCTCCTGGACGTCGAGGGGTCAGTGGGGACCCCCCTCCCCCCCGTGATTCCCAGGATGGATCCAGCCCTGAGGGAAAGGGGGGAGAGGGAGGGGAGCACCTGAGAGAGCCCGAGTTCCGACATTCCGGCACCGGGAGCCCACCCTGGGGGTCTCCTGGGGGCTGAATCCCAACCTGGATTCCTCTCCGGGCTCTGTCCTGCCACGGGAAGGGATGAATGCCTTGGACCCCCCCAAATCCCGGTCTCGGGAGCAGATTTGGCAGCTGAGCCCACCCTGGGGGTCCCCTGGGCGCTGAATCCCAACCCCAATCCCAACCCAGGCTCCGTCCCGTTTTGGAGAGGGAAAAGCAGGTTTTCCAGCACCTCGGAGCCCCCAAATCCCAGACTCCAGTCCTGGAGGGGGGAGGCTCTGAATCCCAACCCAGGGATCCCAACCTGAATCCCAACCCAGGGATCCCAACCCAGGGAGCAGCAGCTTTCCCTGCCCCTCAGAGCCCCTGAATCCCAAATCCCAGACTTCAGTCCTGGGGGGGACCCTCTGAATCCCAACCCAGGGATCCCAACCTGAATCCCAACCCAGGGATCCCAACCCAGGGATCCCAACCCAGGGATCCCAACCCAGGGATCCCAACCCAGGGAGCAGCAGCTTTCCCTGCACCTCGGAGCCCCCAAATCCCAAATCCCAGACTCCAGTCCTGGTGGGAGGCTCTGAATCCCAACCCAGGGATTCCGGGCCCCTCAGATCCCCTGAATCCCAACTCCCAGCCCCTCCATCCCACTTTTACCCTCTCCCTTTTCCCTCCCCCAGGCTGGAGCAGGACCCCCCTCCTCCTCCTCCTCCGCCCTCCTCCGACCCTTCTCCCTACGGGAAGTGCTCAACTCAGGGATCCCAACCTGAATCCCAACCCAGGGATTCCCTGCACCTTGGAGCCCCCGAATCCCAGACTGCAGTCCTGGGGGGGAAGGCCCTGAATTCCAACCCGAATCCCAACCCTAATCCCAACCCTAATCCCAACCCAGGGATCCCAACCCAGGGATCCCAACCCAGGGATTCCGGGCCCCTCAGATCCCCTGAATCCCAACTCCCAGCCCCTCCATCCCACTTTTACCCTCTCCCTTTTCCCTCCCCCAGGCTGGAGCAGGACCCCCCTCCTCCTCCTCCTCCGCCCTCCTCCGACCCTTCTCCCTACGGGAAGTGCTCCCGGACCTTCATCTCCTTCAGCGACGACGAGACCTTCGAGCGCTTCTTCCCGAAATCCAAACCCCCCCGGCTGCCGGTGCGGGAGCTGTGCCCGGTGACCCACCGGCCGGCCCTGTACCGGGACCCCGTCACCGACATTCCCTACTCCAGCATCCGAGCCTTCCGCATCATCCGCGAGGCCTACAAGAAGTACATCACGGCCCACGGCCTGCCCGGAGCCTCCCTGGGAATTCCGGCGCCTCCCGATCCCGGAGCCGCTCCCGGAGGAGCCGGAGCGGCCACGGCCCGGCCGGGAAGGCAGAAGATCGTCATCAAACAGAGCGTTCCCAGCGCCTGAGCCGAGGGAACGGCGGGAGAATGGTGGGATAACGGCGGGGAGGGAGCGGGAGAACGGCCGGGATGGAAACGGGATAAAACCGGGAAAGCGCCAGGGGATGGCAGGGATGGGAGTGGGATAACAGCCGGGATAGAAACGGGATAAAACCAGGATAAGCACCAGGGGATGGCATGGGAGTGGGATAACAGCCGGGATAGAAACAGGGTATAACCAGGATAACAGCGGGGATGGGAGCGGGATACAGATAATGGGATAAAACCGGGATAGTGCCAGGGGATGGCAGGGATGGGAGTGGGATAACAGCCGGGATAGAAACGGGATAAAACCAGGATAGTGCCAGGGGATGGCGGGGATGGGAGTGGGATAACAGCCGGGATAGAAACAGGGTATAACCAGGATAACAGCGGGGATGGGAGCGGGATACAGTCGGGATAACAGTCGGGATAACAGCCGGGATAGAAACGGGATAAAACCGGGATAGCGCCAGGGGATGGCGGGGATGGGAGTGGGATAACAGCCAGGATAGAAATGGGATAAAACCGGGATAGCGCCAGGGGATGGGAGTGGGATAACAGCCGGGATAGAAATGGGATAAAACCGGGATAGTGCCAGGGGATGGCAGGGATGGGAGTGGGATAACAGCCGGGATAGAAACGGGATAAAACCAGGATAGTGCCAGGGGATGGCGGGGATGGGAGTGGGATAACAGCCGGGATAGAAACAGGGTATAACCAGGATAACAGCGGGGATGGGAGCGGGATACAGTCGGGATAGCGCCGGGATGGAAACGGGATAAAACCGGGATAGCGCCAGGGGATGGCAGGGATGGGAGTGGGATAACAGCTGGGATAGTGCTGGGATAGAAACGGGATACAACCAGGATAACAGTGGGGATGGGAGCAGGATAACAGCCAGGATAGTGCCAGGATAGAAACGGGATAAAACTGGGATACAACCGGGATAGAAACGTGATACAACCAGGATAACGGCGGGGATGGAAGCGGGATACAGCCGGGATAACGCCTGGATAGAAGCGGGATAACACCGGGATAACACCCGGATAGAAGCGGGATAACACCGGGATAACGCCCGGATAGAAGGGGGATAACACCGGGATAACACCCGGAGAGAAGCGGGATAACACCTGGATAGAAGCGGGATAACACCGGGATAACGCCCGGAGAGAAGCGGGATAACACCGGGATAACGCCCGGAGAGAAGCGGGATAACACCTGGATAGAAGCGGGATAACACCGGGATAACGCCCGGATAGAAGCGGGATAACACCGGGATAATGCCGGGGGCCGGCAGGGATAGGAACGAGATATAGCCGGGATAACGTTGGGATGGAAATGGGATAAAAACAGGATAAAACCAGGATAACACTGGGATACAGCAGGGATAGAAACACACTGGATAAAACCAGGATAAGACAGGGACACTACTGGGATACACCTGGGACCCCACTGGGATGCCCAGGGAGGGACTGGGGACATGGGGGGGTCCCGGCCCCCCGGCAGCGGCGCTTCCTTGGATTTATCCCGTTCCAGGGGCTTGTTTTCCCTGGGGGGGGGTTTATCCCGTGACAGGGTTCCGGATTTTTGTAGGTAAAAAAATAGGAATAAATGGAAGTTTTGGCGGAGGGGGAAGTGCGAGGTTTGTTTGGGGTCGGCGGTGGGAGACCCTACAGTAAACACGGGGGGTGGGGTCAGTGTTTTCCAGGGGATCCTAAACAAGGGAGGGTGTGGGATTCCCTGTTTTCCTGGGATTCCCTGTTTTCCTGGGATTCCCTGTTTTCCAGGAGACCCTACAATAAACAGGGGGTGTGGGATCCCCTGTTTTCCCAGAGATCCTGCAGGAAGCGTGGGGTGTTTTTTTGAGGAGACCCTACAATAAACAGGGGCTGTGTGGGATCCCCTGTTTTCCGGGAGACCCTACAATAAACAAGCAGTTTGTGGGATCCCCTGTTTTCCAGGAGACCCTACAATAAACGGGGGTTACTCTCCCGTTTTCCAGGAGACCCTACAGTAAACACAGGGCGTGCGGGAACCCCTGTATTCCAGGAGACCCTACAATAAACACACCTTTCATTCCCAGCTGCTCCAAACCCTCCAAACCTGATCCGGGGAGGGAAAACACTCCCGGGAATCGGGGGGGGGCCGGGAATCCCCCCCGGGGTTCCGCCCGTCCCGGTGCATCCCGGGCAGGTTTTGGGGTGCGCGGGGGCCCCCCCGGGGCCGGGGTGGGGCCCCCCCGGGGCTGGCCGGGCTCGATAAGTGCCGGGCTCTGGGATATGTGATCCAGCCCCTCCCCGGCGCAGAATAAATCGCTGATCTCATGCCCTGCGCGGCCGGAGCCCTTTGGCTCAGCCCCGGGACTCGCTCCAGGCAGGATCCGGTACCGGGGGGAGGCACCGCGGGGGGCGGGGGGCACGGAATTCCCACCGGGACAAGGGATTTGGGGGGATTTGGGGCCGTCGGGAGCCGCGTTTTCCCGGGGGAGCTCCCACCCTGCAGCCCCTCCCCGGGGGGCTCGGGGCCACCTCGGGGATCTTTGGGGAGGCACCTTGGAGTGCCCCCAGTTCCCAAATCCCAAATCCCGGTTCTGGAGGGCGTGGTATTCCCACTGGGATGTGGGATTTGGGAGGGCCGGGTCCGTTGGCAGCGGCATTCCCAGGATCTCCCACCTGGTGGGATCACTCAGGGGGGGTCCTGCCCCCCTCCCGGGCTCTGTCCCACCTTCGGGGGGGTTTGGGGCAGCACCTTGGGGCCCCTCTCCCAACCCAAATCCCAAATCCCGCATCCCAAACGATACCAGTTCCTGGGGTCGCCTGCAGCAGCTCTGGCAGCCCAGGGGGGCTGAGCCCTCCCAGGTGTGTCCCCCCCACCTGCGTCCTCAAAATCAGAGGGGACACACCCCTAAATTTGGGTCCTTTTATGGTGGGGGCACAACCCACCTGTTGGGGATTCACATCCTTGGCCTTTCCCTCTCCTGCTTCCCAGGGATTTTGGTGGGGCCGGAGGGGGAATCCAGGTGGTGCTGGTTTGGGATGAGCCCCCTCAGGCAATTTGGGGGGTCCCTTGGGGGGTGGGACTCAATTTTCCCTGAGCAAAGCCCCCCAGGCCCCCCACCCGGGACCCCTCGATCCAACGGGGACCCAATTCCAGGAGGGTGGTGGCACAAGGGAGCGTCACCGTGACCGTCACACAAGGGGAGGGGGTGTCCCCACAGCACAGGGGGGTCCCCCCAACCCCTAAACCCCCCGTTCCCCCCCCCAGGACCCCCCATCAGCCATGACATCGTACCGGGAGGAGCTGGAGAAGTACCGGGACATCGACGAGGACAAAATCCTGCAGGAATTGTCCCCCGAGGAACTGGCCCAGCTGGACATGGAGCTGATGGAGATGGACCCCGAGGTGGGCCCGGGGACAGCTCGGGGGCGACCCTGGGGACACCGGGGACCCCCGTGGGTGACACAGGTGTGTCCCCCCCTCCCCAGAACGTGATGCTGCCGGCGGGGCTCCGGCAGCGGGACCAGACCCAGAAGAGCCCCACGGGCCCCCTGGATCGGGAAGCGCTGCTGCAGCACCTGGAAAAGCAGGCGCTGGAAGCCGAGGAGCGCCAGGACCTGGTGCCCTTCACCGGCGAGAAGAAAGGTGTGGGGACCCCCGGGGGACGGGGGGGACACGGGGGGGACATGGGGGGGCCATGGCGGCAGGGACAGGGGGGGTCGGGTATATTTAGCTCGGCCTGGCCGGCGGGGTCGGGTGTCCCGGGCGAGCTGGGCCCCCGCCAGCCCCGGGCAATGTCACCCCCCTGTGCCAGCCCCGGGCACGGCCCCCCCCGGCAATGTCACCCTCCCCAGATGGTCACCCCCTGAAATGTCACTTCCTGGCAATGGCACCCCCCAAGGTGGTCACCCGCAGCAATGCCACCCCCTGGCAGTGTCACCCCCTGAAATGTCACCCCCTGGCAATGGCACCCCCCAAGGTGGTCACCCGCAGCAATGCCACCCCCTGGCAGTGTCACCCCCCGAAATGTCACCCCCTGACAATGACACCCCCCAAGGTGGTCACCCACAGCAATGTCCCCCCCCAGCACAGCCCCCCCATGGCGATGTCCCCCTCCCAGTGCCACCCCCAGAGAGGCCACCCCGGCCATGCCACCCTGCGGCAACGCCACCTGTAGCATCCAGGACATCCCCTGGCAACGTCACCCCCCCATGGGGCCACCCCCTTCCATGTGCCTCCCAGTAAGGCCACCCTGGTGAAGCCACCCTGGCAGTGTCACCCCTGGCAGTGTCACCCCTGGCACAGTCCCCCCACCCTGGGCCAGGTCCCCTCCTGGTGGTGGCCACGTCCCCATAAGCCCCATCAGCCACATCCCCTGGGCCACCACACTGGTGTCCCCGGCCAGTGTGACCCTGTCCCTGTGCCACCATGCTTGGTGTCCCCACGTCCCAGTGCTGCCATTCCCAATGCCCCTGCCCAGCGTTCCTGTGTCCCTCCACCATTCCCAGTGTGACCCTGTCCCCGTGCCACCATTCCCAGTGTCCCTCCTGGTGTCACAATGTCTCTGTGTCCCTGTACCACCGTTCCCAGTGTGACCCTGTCCCTGTGCCACCATTCCCGGTGTCCTCATGTCCCCACTCCTGGTGTGACATGTCCCCATACCCAGGGAAGCCGTTTGTGTCCCCATTCCCGGTGTCCCCATTCCTGGTGTCCCCGTGCCCAGGGAAGCTGTTTGTCTCCCCGTTCCCAGTGTCCCCGTGTCCCCATTCCTGGTGTCCCCGTGCCCAGGGAAGCTGTTTGTCTCCCCGTTCCCAGTGTCCCCGTGTCCCCATTCCCGGTGTCCCCGTGTCCCCATTTCCAGTGTCCCCGTGTCTCCCTGCCCCGGTGTCCCCGTGTCCCCATCCCCGGTGTCCCCGTGTCCCCATTCCCGGTGTCCCCGTGTCCCCATTTCCAGTGTCCCCGTGTCTCCATTCCAGGTGTCCCTGTGTCCCCATCCCCGGTGTCCCCGTGTCCCCATCCCCGGTGTCCCCGTGTCCCCATTCCCGGTGTCCCCATCCCCGGTGTCCCCGTGTCCCCATCCCCGGTGTCCCCGTGTCCCCATTCCCGGTGTCCCCGTGCCCAGGGAAGCCGTTCGTGCCCAAGAACCCGACGCGGGAGATCCCTCGGGAGGAGCAGATCACGCTGGAGCCGGAGCTGGAGGAGGCCTTGGCCAACGCCACCGAGGCCGAGATGTGCGACCTCGCCGGTGGGTCCGGGGGCTGGGACAGGGAGGGGCCTTGGATGGGGGTGTCCCCTCAGCCATCCTGGCATGTCCCAAGGGGACACGGGCATCCCGAGGGGACAGGGGTGTCCTGGCCACCCCCCTGACCCCCTGTGTGTCCCCCCAGCCATCCTGGGCATGTCCCAAGGGACAGGGGTATCCCGAGGGGACAGGGGTGTCCTGGCCACCCCCCTGACCCCCCGTGTGTCCCCCCAGCCATCCTGGGCATGTCCCAAGGGGACAGGGGTATCCCGAGGGGACAGGGGTGTCCTGGCCACCCCCCTGACCCCCCGTGTGTCCCCCCAGCCATCCTGGGCATGTCCCAAGGGACAGGGGTATCCTGAGGGGACAGGGGTGTCCTGGCCACCCCCCTGACCCCCGTGTCCCCCCCCAGCCATCCTGGGCATGTCCCAAGGGGACAGGGGTGTCCCGAGGGGACAGGGGTGTCCTGGCCACCCCCCTGACCCCCCGTGTCCCCCCCCAGCCATCCTGGGCATGTCCCAAGGGGACAGGAGTGTCCTGGCCACCCCCCTGACCCCCCGTGTCCCCCCCCAGCCATCCTGGGCATGTACACCCTGATGAGCAACAAGCAGTACTACGATGCCATCTGCAGCGGGAACATCTCCAACACCGAGGGCATCAACAGTGAGTGACACGGGGACACGGGGCAAGGGACACACCCCCGGGACAGGGGACATGGGAACACAGGACAAGGGACACGGGGACGAGCCCCCAGGACATGGAAAACTGTGTCCCTGGGGCTGCCCGGGCGGGATTTGGGGCCCAAACCCCCTCTGGGATTCCTGTGACCCCACACACGCGTGTCCCCGTCCCATGTGTGTCACATGTGTCCCCACATGTCCCTGTCCCCTTTCACATGTGTCCCCCACACGTGTTCCCGTCCCTGTGTGTTCCGTGTGTCCCTCTGTGTGTCACACGTGTCCTTGTCCCCTGTCCCACGTGTCCCCATCCCCGTGTGTGTCACACACATCCCTGTCCCCTGTATCCCCATGTGTGTCCCCATCCCCGTGTGTGTCACACACATCCCCGTCCCTGTCCCTGTGTCCCCCACGTGTCCCCATCCCCATGTGTGTCACACATGTCCCTGTCCCCTGTATCCCCGTGTGTTCCCATCCCCATGTGTGTCACACACGCCCCCATCCCTGTCCCCGTGTCCCCACCCCTGTCCCTGTCCCCGTGTCCCCACCCCTGTCCCTGTCCCCGTGTCCCCCCACCCCTGTCCCTGTCCCCGTGTCCCCCCACCCCTGTCCCCGTGTCCCCCCGTGTGTCCCCACCCCTGTCCCTGTCCCCGTGTCCCCACCCCTGTCCCCGTGTCCCAGGCGTGGTCAAACCCGACTCGTACAAGCCGGTGCCGGACGAGCCCCCGAACCCCACAAACGTGGAGGAGACGCTGCAGCGGATCCGAGACAACGACCCGGCCCTGGAGGACGTCAACCTCAACAACATCAAGGTCAGGGACCCACAGTGTCCCCAGTGTGTCCCCAGGGTGACGGTTCCCACCCCGGGGTGTCCCCAAGGGAGTCCTCCCTCTCCCGGGGTGTCCCCACGGGGTTCGTCCCCTGTCCTGGTGTGTCCCCAAGGTGTTTGTCCCCATCCCTGAGTGCCTCCAGGGCACCCCCGGGAGGCTCCTCCTCATCTGGGGACACCCCTGTCCCTTTGGTGACATCCCACACCCCCTCGGTGACACTGCCACCCCCCCAGGCGACACCCAGCACCCTCTCAGGGATGTCCCTTGGAGCCTCCTCCGTCCCCTTGGAGCCACCTCCACCCCCCTGGGGACACCCTGGGGACACCCTGGTGGCCCCCTGTCCTGCTGGGGATGTCCCCCTGCCCCGGGTGACCCCCGGGTGTCCCCTCCCCAGGACATTCCCATCCCCACGCTCAAGGCCATCTGCGAGGCCATGAAAACCAACACCCACGTCAAGAGGCTCAGCCTGGTGGCCACCAGGAGCAACGACCCCGTGGCCCACGTGAGTGTCCCCAGATGTCCCCACACGGGCTGGGGACAGTCCCTGCCTCACCCCCCTTGTCCCCAGATGTCCCCACACGGGTTGGGGACAGTCCCTGTCTCACCCCCTTGTCCCCAAATGTCCCCACACGGGCTGGGGACAGTCCCTGCCTCACCCCCTTGTCCCCAAATGTGTCCCCAGATGTCCCCACACGGGTTGGGGACAGTCCCTGTCTCACCCCCTTTTCCCCAGATGTCCCCACACGGGTTGGGGACAGTCCCTGTCTCACCCCCTTGTCCCCAAATGTCCCCACACGGGCTGGGGACAGTCCCTCCCTCACACCCCTTGTCCCCACACGGGTTGGGGACAGTCCCTGCCTCACCCCACCATGTCCCCAAATGTCCCCCCATACGAGCTGGGGACAGTCCTGGCCCCACATTCCACCTCCAAGCACCGGCAAATCCAGGGGTTGGAATCCTGTGTTCCCAGAAGTCCCTGGACATGTTGGGGACAGTCCCAGCCCCGTGTCCCCGTGTCCCCAAAGGTCCCAGGACACGCTGGGGACATTCCCTGCCCCGCCACCACCAAACCCGGGTGTCGCTGCCTCTCCCTCCATCCCCTGCAGCCGGGACACGGCCGGGGATGTCCCCACCCCTGAGGTGCCCCCGAGGTGACCCCGAGGTGACCCCGAGGTGCCCCCGAGGTGACCCCGAGGTCCCCCCAGGCGGTGGCCGAGATGCTGATGGAGAACAAGACCCTGCAGAGCCTCAACCTCGAGTCCAACTTCATCACGAGCGCGGGGATGAGGAGCATCATCCAGGCCGTGCCCCACAGCCCCGCCCTGGCCGAGCTCCGCGTGGACAACCAGGTGGGCACGGGGGGGACACCCCCTGCAATGTCACCCCTGGCACTGTCACCCCCTGCAATGTCACCCCCTGTAACGTCACCCCCTGTAACACCCCTGGCACTGTCACCCCCTGCAATGTCACCCCTTGTAATATCACCCCCTGCAATGTCACCCCCTGCAATGTCACCCCCTGCAATGTCACCCCCTGCAATGTGGAGATGGAGGTGGGGGACAGGGGAGGGACAGGGGGACACAGGGGGGACAGGGGGACACAGGGGAGGTGACAGGGGTGTCCCTGGGTGACAGGGGAGGTGACAGGGGTGTCCCTGTGGAACACGGAGGGGGGGACAGGGGTGTCCCTGGGTGACAGGGGAGGTGACAGGGCTGTCCCTGATGTGTCCCCCCCCCCAGTGCCAGTGCCTGAGGGGACACCGTGGAGATGGGGGACCGGGGAGGTGACAGGGGTGTCCCTGGGGAACACGGGGGGGGGGGACAGGGGAGGGACAGGGTGACAGGGGAGGTGACAGGGCTGTCCCTGGAGGACAGGGGAGGTGACAGGGCTATCCCTGATGTGTCCCCCCCCCCGCAGTGCCAGCGCCTGGGGGACACGGCGGAGATGGAGATGGCGGCGATGCTGGAGCGCTGCCCCTCCGTGCTGCGCTTCGGGTACCACTTCACCCAGCAGGGCCCCCGCGCCCGCGCCGCCAGCGCCATCACCAGGAACAACGAGCTCCGTGAGCGGGAAAACCGGGAATGCCGCGGGAAAACCGGGAATGGGGGCGGGGCGAGGGGCGGGGAGAGAGATCGGACCCGACCCACCCCTTAAATCCCGGGAATTGGGGGGGGAGAGTCACAGGGACCGGGAGGGAGAACCGAGACGACCTCCAGGAGTGTCCCCCGTCCGGGCAGGAATTGGGGGGGAGCCCGGGAACTGGGGGGGAAAGGGAATCCCACCAGGAATAGGGGGAATCCTAGGGATTGGTGGGGGGAATCCCTGGGATTGGGGGGAAAGGGAATCCCAGGAATTGGTGGGGAGTCTCAGGGATTGGGGGGGAAAGGGAATCCCAGGAATTGGTAGGGAGTCTCAGGGACTGGGGGGGAAAGGGAATCCCAGGAATTGGTGGAGAGGCCCAGGGATTGGGGGGAAGGGGAGCCTAGACCTGACCCCCCACACGCTACAAAGAGCTTTGGGAGCGCCCCTGAGTCCCCTCCAGGCAGGAACTGGGGGGAGGAATCCCAGGAATTCCCAGACCTGACCCCCCCCCACTTTTCTCTCCCCCCAGGCCGGAAGCAGAAGAAAACCTAAACCAACCCCCCAGGAACGGGAGATCTCTGGGAATGCTGGAAATAAAGCTGGAAAGACACGGATTTGAGACCCCTTTGGGGCAGGATTGTGCCACACGGGATTTTCGGGATCGGGGCGTTCGTATCCAGGGAATCGGGTATGGGGAGTGACACCCCAAAAAGGCACCAGGTTGAGCAGGAAAACACCGGGATCCCCCAGACCCCCCTTTTCCCAGCGGCTCCCACAGCTCCAGGTGTCCAGGCCGGGATTCCCGGGGGGATTTGGGGCCAGGGAGGGTCACGTCGGTGGCAGCGCCGGGGGCTCGTCCTCGTCCGAGTCGAACTCGGCGTTCCCGTCCTTGACCCACTTCCCGCAGGGATCCTGGATCCACCCGGAGCTGGGGACGGAGGGACCGGTCAGGGGGGCTCGGCTGGGCCTGGCTGGGCTTGCCTGGGGGCATTTGGGCTCAGTTTTGGGGCATTTGGGGCTCAGTTTGGGTTCATTTTGGGCTCAGTTTAGGCTCAGTTTGGGGCTCAGTTTAGGCTCATTTGGGGGCTCAGTTTAGGCTCAGTTTGGGGCTCAGTTTAGGCTCATTTGGGGGCTCAGTTTAGGCTCATTTGGGGGCTCAGTTTGGGCTTATTTGGGGGCTCAGTTTAGGCTCAGTTTGGGCTCATTTGGGGGCTCAGTTTAGGCTCATTTGGGGGCTCAGTTTAGGCTCAGTTTGGGCTCATTTGGGGGCTCAGTTTGGGCTCATTTGGGGGCTCAGTCTGGGCTCAGTTTTGGCTCGGTTTGGGCTCATTTGGGGGCTCAGTTTAGGCTCAGTTTGGGCTCATTTTGGGGCTCAGTTAAGGCTCAATCTGGGCTCAGTTTTGGCTTGGTTTGGGCTCCCTTTGGGCTTGTTCAGGACTCAATTTGGGCTCAGTTTGGGCTCATTTAGGCCCGGTTTGGGCCCAGCTCACCTGCGCAGGTGCAGGTGGTGCTGCAGGACCCGGCGCCGCTCCGGGCTCAGCTCGTCCCACACCGAGCAGGATTTTCCTTTCCGGGTCGGAGCCTTCGGAACATCTGGAGAGGGAATGAGGTGGGTGTGGGACCCTCTGGAACGGGATGATCCCGATCCTGCCCCGGAGGTGCCCCCTGGCTCCCACCTGCCCTCCCGCTGCCGTGTTCCAGCAGCAGGGCTGGGGATCCTCGGGATTCTCCCACATCCTGGGATTCTCCCACATTCCGGAGCGGCTCCGGCACCGTCCGGGTGGTGCCAGCCCTGGAGCTGCTTCCCTGGGCCCTGGGATGGGACAGGGAATGAGGAGTGAGTCCCACAAACACCTGATGGCAGCGAGGACACGGCAATCCCAGAGCTTTCCCCCACCCTCCTCATCCAAGGAATCCCTTTCCCAGTAATCCCAGAGCTCTCCCTCACCCTCCCAGTCCCTTTCCCAGTAATCCCAGAGCTTTACTTCTCTTCCCAGTCCCTTCTCTGGGAATCTCAGAGCACTCCCTCACCCTCCCAGTCCCTTTCCTGGGAATCCCAGAGCTCTCCCTCATCCCACCAGTCCCCTCCTGGGAATCCCAGAGCTTTCCCCCACCCTCCTCATCCAAGGAATCCCTTTCCCAGTAATCCCAGAGCTCTCCCTCACCCTCCCAGTCCCTTTCCCAGTAATCCCAGAGCTTTACTTCTCTTCCCAGTCCCTTCTCTGGGAATCTCAGAGCACTCCCTCACCCTCCCAATCCCTTTCCTGGGAATCCCAGAGCTCTCCCTCATCCCACCAGTCCCCTCCTGGGAATCCCAGAGCTCCCCCCTCACCCTCCCAGCCCCTCTCCCGGCATTCCCAGCGCCATTCCCGGTGTTCCCGACCCTTTCCTGCGGCAGCAGCTGCTGTAGGGGGCGGATTTCAGGAGGGCGCTCCGGGCGATCCGTCGTGTCCGTGCCAGGAGCGGGGCCTGGGATCCCTGGGAACGGGAGGGAACGGGAGGGATGTGGCTCAGGGGGTGCCACGGGGGGTCCCACGGGTGGGGCAGGTGAGGCCACACCCACCTGCACACCTGGAGCCTCTCCCGGAGCCTCTGGAGCCGGAGCTGGAGCCGGGAGGGAGCGATTCCGGCCGTAGGAACGTTGGAGACCTGGAAAACAGGGATGGGATGAGGGGAGAGGGACAGAGGGACAGGGAGTGGGACAGGGAAAGGGATGTGGGGACAAGGAAAGGGACACAGGGACAGGGAATGGGACACAGGGACAGGGAATGGGACAGGGAAAGGGATGTGGGGACAAGGAAAGGGACACAGGGACAGGGAACAGGACATGGGGACAGGGAAAGGGGAGAAGGAAGGGGACGTGGGGACAGGGAAGGAGACACGGGGACAGAGGGACAGAAAAGGGGAAACAGGACAGGGAAGGGCACCCGGGGACAGGGAAGGGGATGTGGGAAGAGGGGATGGGAAAAGTGACAGGGAAGGGGACACAGGGACAGCGAAGAGGAGAAAGAAGGAGACACAGAGAGAAGGAAGGGGACTCGGGGACAGGGAAAGGGACACAGTAGGGAACTCAGGGAGAGGGAAGGGACATGGGGACATGGAAGGGGCCCCAGTGCCCACCCCCAGCCCCACTCACTGTGCAGGTGCCTCCTGCCCGCCCTGTGCACGGCCAGGGCCTCCAGAGTGTCACACACGGGGCGGTGGGGACACACGGCACAGGCGAACCTGGCAACGGGGACACGCGGGGACACCGTGGGGACACTGCCAGGACCACCCCCCCCACCGTAGGGGTCCCCTCGAGGCCCCCCCAGCCCAAGGCGGGGGTCCCTCACCTCCCGCTCCGCAGCAGCACCGCCTCGTCCTCGGGGATGGAATTTGCCAACAGGTCGGAGACCCGGCGTTTCTGGGGGGGCACAGGGGGCGTCAACTGAGGGGTCACACCCCCCAACGCCCTCCCCCCGGCCTCAATTTGTGCCAAAATGTGTCCTCATCCCCCCCTGAGCACAGGGACCTTCAGAGCCCTGGGGACCCCCCCGTGAGGAGGTTGGGGGGGGGTTTAGGGGCAGGGAGGCCCAAGGGAAGGGCGGGGAGATTCAGGGAAGGTCTTAGGGGTCGCCGGGGGGGGGGTTCGGGGGAGGGCTGAGGGGACCCGGGAGGGTTCGGGAAGGGTTAGGGGGGGTTCCAGGGAAGAGCTGAGAGGTCCCGGGGGGGCTCAGGCCGCAATACGGAGGCAACCCCGGAGGCTGTGCGGGGCGGCCGGGTCTGGCCCTGGGCGCTTTGGGAGGCCATGAGGGCGGTCCGGGGGGGGGTCCCAGCCTCACCTGCAACGCCCCGAGCGGCCCCGGATCGTCCCCATCGCGCTTGAAGGACATGGCGGCTCCGCGGTCACCATGGCAACCGACCCTCACTTCCGGGTTCCTTCCTCCCAGGCGGCTGTGCGCGAGGGGCAGCGACCAATCAGAGAGCGCGCCGGGCGCCCCCCGAAGCATGATGGGAGTTGTAGTTCTTTCCTCAGCTATCAGTGCACGGGGGTGAAGGCGGAGGGTGCCCGTTCAGGACTACAACCCCAGCAGGCCCCCCGGCGGCGCGGCGGGGCCCGGGGCTGAGGGAGCGGCGGGGCCGGGCCGCGACCCCCCCGAGGGACCCGCGGGCCGGGACCCCCCCCCCCGGGCCATGGCGGGGAGCGGCGGGGCCGGGGCGGCCCCCCGGGAGCACCGCCTGCAGCCCGGGGACACCCTGCCGGGGCTGGCGCTGCGCTACGGGGTCACGGTGAGCGGGGTGGGGGGACACGGGGGACGGGGGGAGCGGCGGGGAGGGACCGCTCGGGGTGTCCCCGCGGGCCACGGGGGTCAGCCCGGGGCCGGTTCCCTGCCGTCCCTCACTTATCCCTGTCCTGCCCCGCGTCCTTGCTCTATCCTCATCTCACCCCTGTCCTGGTCCCCATCCCTGTCTCATCCCGTCCCTGTCCTGCCCCTTATCCAATTCCGGTCCCCATCCCGGTCCTGACTCCCGTCCCTGTCCCCATCCCATCCACATCTCCATCCTCATCCCATCCCTGTCTTTGTCCCTGTCCTGACCTTTATCTTGTCCCCATTCTTGTCCTCACCCCATCCCTGTCCCCATCCCTGTCCCTATCCTGGTCCCAATCCCACCCCATCCCATCCCTGTCCCTGTCCTGGTCCCAATCCCACCCCATCCCATCCCTGTCCCTATCCTGGTCCCAATCCCACCCCACCCCATCCCTGTCCCTATCCTGGTCCCAATCCCACCCCATCCCTGTCCCTATCCTGATCCCAATCCCACCCCATCCCATCC
This sequence comes from Pipra filicauda, assembly GCF_003945595.2. Taxonomy (NCBI): domain Eukaryota; kingdom Metazoa; phylum Chordata; class Aves; order Passeriformes; family Pipridae; genus Pipra; species Pipra filicauda. The sequence continues at coordinate 58,271 of NW_024105026.1, read as the reverse complement.
CTGTCCCTATCCTGGTCCCAATCCCACCCCACCCCATCCCTGTCCCTATCCTGATCCCAATCCCACCCCATCCCTGTCCCTATCCTGATCCCAATCCCACCCCACCCCATCCCTATCCCTATCCTGGTCCCAATCCCACCCCATCCCTGTCCCTCTCCTGGCCAGATGGAGCAGATCCAACGTGCCAACCGCCTCTACACGTCGGACACCATCTTCCTGAAGCCCACCCTGCTCATCCCGGCGGGATCCCAGTCCCAGCCCCTCCAGGGGGACGAGCCCCAGGACATTCCCGACCCCCCGGAGCCCCCGGTCCCGTCCCGGCACGACCTGTCGGCCATGGAATTCCTGCGGCACCTGGACACCGAGATCGGCCGCTCCAAGGCGGCCGCGGCGCAGCAGATCCGGCACCGGCGCTCCGGGTGAGCCCCGGCCCAAATCTGGGATGGGCTGGGGTGGGATGGAGCACAGGTGGGATGGGATGGGGGACCAGGACAGGGACAGGGACGGGATGGGATGGAGCACAGATGGGATGGGATGGGGTGGGGTGGGACAGGGATGACGACAGAACAGGGCAGGGATGGGATGAGGACAGGGATTAGGACAGGATGGGAAGGAGGATGGGATGGGGACCAGGATAAGGACAGGGATGGGAGGAGGAGCGAGACAAGATGGGATGGGGACCAGGATAAGGACAGGGATGGGATGAGGAGAGAGACAAGGATGGGATGGGGACCAGGACAGGACAGGATAAGGATGGAAACAAGAACTGGGAGGGGATCAGGGTGGGGACAGGGACAAAGACAGGGATGGGATGGGATGGGATGGGATGGGATGGGACAGTGATGGGAGGCCAGGATAGAGACAGGACAGGACAGGGATGGGGTCCAGGATGGGATGGGGACAGGATAAGGGTGGGGCAGGGACGAGGCCAGGGATGGGATGAGGATGGAGACGTGGATGGGATGGGGACAGGGATGGGGGTCCGGGGTGACACCGCTGTGTCCCCACAGCCCCGGTGATTCCGGAGCATCCCAGAGGATCCCAGAGAGTCCCTCATCCCCCCGGGAAGGGCCCCGGCTGGGCCCACGACCCCTCACCAGGACCCCCCGGGCGGCCGCGCTGCGGGACACAGAGGACGAGATCTTCACCTTGTGACACTGGGAACGCTGGGAATGGGACACATCTGCTCCTGGTGACACTGGGAACGCTGGGAATGGGACACATCTGCTCCTGGTGACACTGGGAACGCTGGGAATGGGACAGATCTGCACCTGGTGACACTGGGAACGCTGGGAATGGGACAGATCTGCACCTGGTGACACTGGGAATGCTGGGAATGGGACAGATCTGCTCCTGGTGACACTGGGAATGCTGGGAATGGGACAGATCTGCACCTGGTGACACTGGGAATGCTGGGAATGGGACAGATCTGCACCTGGTGACACTGGGAATGCTGGGAATGGGACAGAAGGGACACTGGGACAGCAGGGACACCGGGATGTGACACTGAGGACACCTGAGATGTGGCACCAGGAAAACCTGAGATGTGGCACTGGGGACACTGGGAATGGGACGTCAGGGACACCAGGATGTGACACTGAGGACACCTGGGATGGGACACTGGGGACACCCGGGGTGTCCCATTCCTGCCAGGAGAGGCTGGAATTGGTCCTTGAGGGGAATCCAAAGGTCCTGGGACAGCATGGACACAGAACTGGGAACACTTCCCATCCCATTCCCACATCCCTCCCACCAGCTCCAGGAGCTCCAGGATCCCCTTCTCCCAAATCCCAGCGCCAGGAGAGGCTGGAATTGGGCACTTTCCTAGTCCTTGAAGAGAATCCAAAGGTCCTGGGACAGCAGGAGCCGGGTGGACACTTCCCACCCCATTCCCACACCCCTCCCACCAGCTCCAGGATTCCCTTTATCCCCAAATCCCAGGGGGGCAGGAATTTGGGCCCCGCTTTGGCCTTTTCCTTGGAAAATAAATTAATAAATTAACACACACCCCCTCAGGAAAACCTTTTCCTGAGGAAAAAGAAGGAAAACTAAACGGGATTTTCCACCTTCCAACAACACCCGCTGGGTCTCGGCTCTATTATATATAATATATATATCAGACACCCCCGGGGGGGTTATTATGGGATGGGGGGGGGGTTGGAACACCCATCTGACCCCCCTGACCCCCCCTGACCCCCCCCAGTCCCCCTCGGGGTCCCCGATTGTCGCCGTGTCGGGATAAACCCGGGATTTTGGGGGGGTTGGGGGGGCCTGGGGGGCTCCCTGGGGGGGGCCTGGGGGGGTTTTGGGGGTCCTGGGGAGGGGTATTTACAGGGGAGGGGTCGTACATACATATTTATAGCCGGGGGGTGGGGGGGGGCTGCAGTTTTTTTGGGGGGGGGGGGGCGGGAACGGAACAAAGTGCATTTTATACAGATCGGATCCAGCCCTGGGGGGGGCTCAGGGGGGGCTGCCATGCGAGGGGGGGGGTCCCACGGGCAGCCCCTGCCAAGGGGGGGGCCCCTCCTTCCAGCCAAAAATCCTGGGAAAAACCAAAAACCCACCCCCGGGATGGCGGGGGGGGGAAGGGGGGAAAACCCCCCCTCAGCCCGGGGTTAAAGGTGGGAGGGGTCCTCGGCCAGGGGGGCTCTGGAGCCTGGAAAAGAGGGAGAAGGGGGTCAGTGCGGGGAGAAAAAGGGGGGAAAAGGGGGGAAAAGGGGGTCAGTGGGATGGGGGAAAGGTGGGAGGGGGCCTTGGGTCAGGGGGGATCTGGAGCCTGGAAAAGGGAGGAAGGGGGGGGGAAAAGGGGGGGAAAGGGGAGGGAAAAAGGGGGGAAATGGGGGAAAGGGAGGGGGAAAAGGGGGTCAGTGGGATGGGGAGGAACAGGGAGGCACCACCTGGGTAAAGGTGGGAGGGGTCCTCGGCCAGGGGGGCTCTGGAGCCTGGAAAAGAGGGAGAAGGGGGTCAGTGGGGGGAGAAAATGGGGGGAAAAGGGGGTCAGTGGGATGGGGAGGAACAGGGGGGCACCCCTTGGTTAAAGGTGGGAGGGGGCCTTGGGTCAAGGGGGATCTGGAGCCTGGAAAAGGGAGGAGTGGGGGGGGAAAAAGGGGGGGAAAGGGAGGGGAAAAGAGGGGGAAACGGGGGGAAAGGGGTGAAAGGGGGGAAAATTGGGGAAAGGGAGGGGAAAATGGGGGGAAAAGGGGGAGAAAGTGGGAAAAAGGGTGGAGGAAAAGGGGGAAAAGGGGGTGAGGGGGATGGGAGGATATCAAGGGGGTTGTGGAGTTGGGGGGGAATGAAGGGGGGGGACGTGGCAGGGGGTCTCCCCCGGGGTGGGGGGGTCTCCCCCCGAGTGGGGGGGTCTCCCCTGGGGTGGGGCAGTGGGGGAGGGTCTCACCCGGGGTGGTGGCAGCGCCCAGGAGGGCCCAGGAGCTGTTGGTGGGGCTGGGAGGGGGGGGCTGTGCCCACCCAGGGGGGGTCGGGGCGTCCCCCCCCCCCAGCGAGCGCAGGAGCTGCCGGTGGGCGACTTCCAGGGCCTGGGAAAGGGGGGGGGAGAAGGTGAGGGAGGGGCAGTGGTGGGGGAGGGTCTGTGTCTCCCCCTCCCCCCCCCACAGCGCCCTTACTGTGCCTCCTCACCCCATGAGACCCCCCCACTCCATGACCCCCTTGACATCCCCTCTCCTCCCTGTCCCCCCCATTCCATGACTCCCCCAGTGTCCCCTCCCTGTCCCCCCCATTCCATGACTCCCCCAGTGTCCCCTCCCTGTCCCCCCCATTCCATCAGCCCCATCCACGTCCCCCCCCAATTCTCCATGTGCCCCCCAACCCCTTTCCACATCCCCCCTCATTCCAGGACCCCTTTCATATCCCCCCTATTCCATCACCCCTTTCCACATCCCCCCCATTCCATGACCCCTTTCCACATCCCCCCCATTCCATGACCCCTTTCCACATCCCCCCTCATTCCATGACCCCTTTCATATCCCCCCCATCCCATCACCCCTTTCCATATCCCCTCATTCCATGACCCCTTTCCACATCCCCCCATCCCATCACCTTTTCCATATCCTCCTATTCCATCACCCCTTTCCACATCCCCCTTCATCCCATGACCCCTTTCCATATCCCCCCTCGTTCCAGGACCCCTTTCATATCCCCCCCATCCCATCACCTTTTCCATATCCCCCCCCATCCCATGACCCCCTTCATGTTTCCCACCCCGTGACCCCCTAAATGCCCCTCCATGTCCCCCCTCCCTCGCCCCCCACCCCATTTCTGGGGGTCTCACCCTCAGCCTGTGCAGTTTCCCCGTGAGCCCCTCAATGGTGCTCAGGATCAGCTCCACGTCGCTGGGGGGGGTCCGGGGGGGGTCCTGAGCCCCCTCAGCCCCCCGGGGGGGTCCAGGGAGGGTGGGGGGGGGTTGGGAGGGTCCCGTGGGGAGGCTCACGTAGAAATAATTGCCTGGGAAAACGGGGGGGGGGGCAGCGTTAGACCTGCTGGGGGGGGGGTTGGTGGCCCCTCCCCAGGTTTTAGGGGCCCCCCCAGGGTGTCAGTGGCCCCTCCGGGGGTTTTAGTGGCCCCCCCAGGGTGTCAGTACCCCCCTGAAGGGTGTTGGTGGCCCCCCCCGAGGGTCTCAATGGCCTCGTGAGAGGTTTTGGGGGGGGGGGTCTCTTTACCATCCACACAAGCTCCGCCTCCTTCCCGCAGCTCAGGCTCTGATTGGCTGCTGCCTGGTGAGGGCGTGGCCTCCCGAGCCCCCTCCACCTGGGCTGGGACCCCAAAAATTGGGGAGGGAGGGGGAGAGGGGGGGGTGAGAGGGAACCGCCACCAGCACCCGAAATAGCACCCAAAATCAGCACCCAAGATCAGCACCCAAAATATCACCCAAAATTAGCACCCAGCACCCAAAACAGCACCCAAAATTAGCACCCAGCACCTGAAACCAGCACCCAAAATTAGCACTCGAAGTAGCACCCAAGATCAGCACCCAGCACCCGAAATCAGCACCCCAAAATAACAGCTCAAAATTAGCACCCGAAATTAGCGTCCCAAAATCATCACCAGCATCCCAAAATCAGCACCAGCGTCCCAAAATCATCACCAGCATCCCAAAATCAGCACCAGCATCCCAAAATCATCACCCGAGATCAGCACCTCAAAATCAGCGAGGGGCGGGGAGTGAGACCCCCCAACTGTGTGAGACCCCCCCCCCAATTTCCAGTGAGGGGCAGGGAGTGAGACCCCCAACTGTGAGACCCCTGATCCCAGGAATGGGCAGGGACTGAGACCCCCAATCCCACCAAGGAGCAGGGAATGGGATCCCCAATCCCATCAAGGAGCAGGGAATGGGATCCCCAGTCCCATAAAGGAGCAGGGAACGGGATCCCCAATCCCACCAAGGAGCAGGGAATGAGACCCCCAATCCCATCAAGGAGCAGGGAATGAGACCCCCAATCCCATCAAGGAGCAGGGACTGAGACCCCCAATCCTATCAGGGAGCAGGGAATGGGATCCCCAATCCCATCAAGGAGCAGGGAATGGGATCCCCAATCCCATCAAGGAGCAGGGAATGGGATCCCCAATCCCACCAAGGAGCAGGGAATGAGATCCCCAATCCCACCAGGGAGCAGGGACTGGGACCCCCAGCTGGGCCTGCACCCCCCCCAGCCCATCCCTGAGGGCTCCCTGTCCCTGTTTCCCCCTTCCCTCCCCCATTCCCAATCCCATCCTTCCCCCTCCCTTTTTTTTTCCTACCTTTCCGCACCACTTTGTACCCGCCGGGCTCCGGCTCCTCCGGCCCCTCGGGGGGCTCGGGAATTCCCTCCTGGGAGGCCGAATCCTGGCTGGAAAGCACCGAATCCCAGGTGACCGAGGGCGTGGGAGTCACATCGTCCTCGGGATCCACCTCCCGGCACGGCCGGAGCCTCCTCAGGATCAGCAGCCGCAGCTTCTCCACTGGGAGAGGAAAAAAGGATGGGAAAAAAACCGCGGGTTTGGGATTCATCCCGACATCCCGCGGGTTTGGGATTCATCCCGACATCCCGCGGGTCTGGGATTCATCCCGACATCCCGCGGGTCTGGGATTCATCCCGACATCCCGCGGGTTTGGGATTCATCCCGACATCCCGCGGGTCTGGGATTCATCCCGACATCCCGCGGATTTGGGATTCATCCCGACATCCCGCGGGTCTGGGATTCATCCCGACATCCCGCGGGTCTGGGATTCATCCCGACATCCCGCGGGTTTGGGATTCATCCCGACATCCCGCGGGTCTGGGATTCATCCCGCGGGTCTGGGATTCATCCCGACATCCCGCGGGTCTGGGATTCATCCCGCGGGTCTGGGATTCATCCCGACATCCCGCGGGTTTGGGATTCATCCCGACATCCCGCGGGTTTGGGATTCATCCCGACATCCCGCGGGTTTGGGATTCATCCCGACATCCCGCGGGAAAGGGGAGGGGCGGGAGGTTCCATCCTGGACTCACCGTCCTCCAGCGCTGCCTCGGCCACGCCGTGGGAGCCGCAGGATTTCGGGAGCAGCGGGAGGTGGGTGGGGATGTCCGGGATGGGAGCGGGAAGGGCTGGGATGGCTCCGCCGGGAAGGAGGGAAGAAGGGCCCGGGATTTCCTCGCCCTCCTCCTCCCCCTCGCTGCCCACCGGCTCCTCCTCCAGAGATTCCTCCTCCAGGGGCTTCTCCCGGCCCAGGAGAGCCGCGGGATCGCTGTCGGCTGCGGGAGGGGAGGGATGAGCTCCAGGGGACAGGGAAGGGAGGGATGAGCTCCAGGGGACAGGGAAGGGAGGGATGAGCTCCAGGGGACAGGGAAAGGGAGGGATGAGCTCCAGGGGACAGGGAAAGGGGAAGGATGAACTCCAGGGGACAGGGAAAGGGAGGGATGAGCTCCCTGTGCCTTGGGAAAGGGAGGGATGAGTTCCAGGGGACAGGGAAAAGGGAGGGATGAGCTCCATGTGTGATGGGAAAGGGAGGGATGAGCTCCAGGGGACAGGGAAAAGGGAGGGATGAGCTCCAAGGGACAGGGAAAGGGAGGGATGAGCTCCCTGTGCCTTGGGAAAGGGAGGGATGAGCTCCAGGGGACAGGGAAAGGGAGGGATGAGCTCCAAGGGACAGGGAAAAGACAGGGATGAGCCTTGGGAAAGGGAGGGATGAGCTCCAGGGGACAGGGAAAGGGAGGGATGAGCTCCAAGGGACAGGGAAAAGACAGGGATGAGCTCCAGGGGACAGGGAAAAGGGAGGGATGAGCTCCATGTGTGATGGGAAAGGGAGGGATGAGCTCCAGGGGACAGGGAAAAGGGAGAGATGAGCTGCAAGGGACAGGGAAAAGACAGGGATGAGCTCCAGGGGACAGGGAAAGGGAGGGATGAGCTCCAAGGGACAGGGAAAAGACAGGGATGAGCTCCAGGGGACAGGGAAAGGGAAGGATGAGCTCCCTGTGCCTTGGGAAAGGGGGGATGAGCTCCAAGGGACAGGGAAAGGGAGGGATGAGCTCCAGGGGACAGGGAAAGGGAAGGATGAGCTCCCTGTGCCTTGGGAAAGGGGGGATGAGCTCCAGGTGCCATCCCTGGCAGAGCAAAGGGAGGGATGAGCTCCGTGGGACAGGGAAGGGGGAGGGCTGACCCCGTGTCCCCCCCAGGTGACAGGGGAGGGGACAGGGGAGGGGACAGGGGAGGGGACAGCAGGGACAATCCTCACCCGAGGAACAATCCTCCGGCTCCAGCTCCGCTCCGGAGCCCCGGGACAGCTCCGGGGACACGTCGGGGTCCTGCAGCACCAGCCTGGGGCACAGAGGGGGGCTGGGGAGGAGGTGGGAGCAGGGGGGGACACCCCCAGGGGGGAGACCCTCCCCAAACACAGCCAGGGGCAGGGAGGGAGACCCCCCAAATCCAGGGAGGGGCAAGGGATGAGAGCCCTGAGCCCAGCAAGGGGCAGCTCCCCTGCTCTCCCTGACCTGCTCCCGGCTGGAATCAGGGGGCTCACTCCCTCAGATCGGGAGTCAGAGCCCTGAGAGACACCCCCGTGTCCCCCAGGGACCAGGGAGGACTCCTGAACCCATCCCAACCCCCCTCTGGATCCAGGGAGGACCCCTGTCCCCTTCCCAACCCCCCTGTGGATCCAGGGAGGACCCCTGTCCCCACCCCAACCATCCTGTGGATCCAGGGAGGACCCCTGTCCCCTTCCCAACCCCCCTGTGGATCCAGGGAGGACCCCTGTCCCCATCCCAACCATCCTGTGGATCCAGGGAGGACCCCTGTCCCCATCCCAACCATCCTGTGGATCCAGGGAGGACCCCTGTCCCCATCCCAACCATCCTGTGGATCCAGGGAGGACCCCTGTCCCCTTCCCAACCCCCCTCTGGATCCAGGGAGGACCCCTGTCCCCTTCCCAACCCCCCTCTGGATCCAGGGAGGACCCCTGTCCCCACCCCAACCATCCTGTGGATCCAGGGAGGACCCCTGTCCCCATCCCAACCCCCCTGTGGATCCTCCAGGCTCACATCCCCAATCCCAGCGAGGGAAGCAGGAACCCCGGGATGGCACAGAGCAGGTCCCCAGAGCCCTGAGAGCCACCCCCATGTCCCCAACGACCAGGGAGGACCCCTGTCCCCCTCCCAATCCCCCCGTGGAGCCCCCAGCCCCCCGGAGCAGCCCCTCACCCCGTGGGGGCCGTGCCAGCGGGCTCTGCCGTCCGGCGCTTCGGGGGGAAGGTGGCATTCCTGGTGGAACTCTGCACGGCCTCCTCCAGCAGCTCCATCCACCTGGCAGGCCCAGAGACCCCCGTCAGCTCCCCAAGGGGGTCTCCTGCCCCCCCAGGGAAGCCCCTTTCCCATCCCATCCCATCCCCGTGGAGCCTCACGTGTTTTTCTCCGAGGACGTCAGGGCCACCAGCTCGTAGATTTGGGGTCCCAGCTCCGAGGTGCAGATGATGAAAAGGGCCCTTTTATCTGGGAAAGGGATGCCAGGAGGGAGGAGGGAGGTCAGGGCACAGCAGGGGTATCTCCCTGGCACGGGTTATCCCACGGATGGCCCATCCCTGGAAGTGTGGGTCGGGGCTTGGAGCATCCCAGGGGATTTGGAAGCTGTCCCTGCCTGAGGTCTGGGTGATCCTAAAGGTCCCTTCCAACCTAAACCGTTCCAGGATGGTTTAGATTGGACATTAGGGATAAATCCTTCCCTGTGTGGGAGGCACAGGCTGCCCAGGGAAGCTGTGGCTGCCCCATCCCTGGAAGTGCCCAAGGACATTTTGGATGGAGCTCTGAACAACCCGGTCTAGCGGGAGGTGTCCCCACCCTTGGCCTGGAGGATCTTTAAGGTCCCTCCCATCTAAAACCATTCCAGGATGGTTTAGATTGGACACTGGGGATAAATCCTTCCCTGTGAGGGAGGCACAGGCTGCCCAGGGAACCTGTGGCTGCCTCATCCCTGGAAGTGCCCAAGGACATTTTGGATGGAGCTCCGAGCAATCTGGTCTAGCAGGAGGTGTCCCTGCCCTTGGCCTGGGTGACCTTTAAGGTCCCTCCCACCCCGAGTCACCCCTCAATCCCAGGATTCTCCATCCCTACCCCTCATTCCCAGGATTCTCCATCCCTACCCCTCGATCCCAGGGTTCCCCATCCCTACCCCTCGATCCCAGGATTCCCCATCCCTACCCCTCATTCCCAGGATTCCCCATCCCTACCCCTCGATCCCAGGATTCTCCATCCCTACCCCTCATTCCCAGGATTCTCCATCCCTACCCCTCGATCCCAGGATTCCCCATCCCTACCCCTCATTCCCAGGATTCTCCATCCCTACCCCTCGATCCCAGGATTCCCCATCCCTCCCCCTCGATCCCAGGGTTCCCCATCCCTACCCGTGGCCACGGAGCGGATGAGCACCGAGTTGAGCTTGAGGACGGGGCTGAAGGTCTGTTTGTTGTCCGAGGAGCCCAGCGCCGTCTTGCTGTGGCACTTGAGCACCAGCTTCTCATCCTGCTTCTGCAGCAGCACCAGCAGGTCCTCCAGGAGCAGCACGTGCAGGTCTGGGGGGCGGCAGAAGGGACACAAAGTGGTGGGATCGTGGTGGGATCACCCGGGGACGTGCCCCTGAGCCGAGCGGGGCCTCCCTCCTCGCGGTGGAAAAGGGGGGAGAAAGGATAAAGGGGGTCCTTTCTCCTGGAGGTGAAACACCCCCATCCCTGAGGATGCCAAGGGGCATCTCCCAGTGCTCCCAGTGCTCCCAGCAGGCCGGGGGGGAAGCTCCATACCCACAGTCTTGTCCTTGCCCACGCGCCACGTGAGGGGCCCCTCGTGGATCATGCGCCGGGAGGTGAGATCCAGGTTCTGTGTGCAGGGACAACCAGGACCATGGAAAAGGCTGCTCCGGGACCAGCCAGACCCTCAACCACCCCCAGGGCCCCGGGGGGACCTTGAACTGGGCGGCCAGGGGGTTGCTGGTCCTCTCCAGGGGGGTGGTGTCCAGGCGTTTCTGGTAGCCCTCGAGCCGGTGCCGGTTCTCCGCCCGTTTCACGGCCTCGTTCACGTTCCTCAGGATGTCCCGGCACTGATCCCGAGCCCGGCACAGCTTCTCCAGCTCCGGGGATCCTGCTGGGAGGGGGGGGGGCAACGGGGCTGAGACTGGGGGCAGTGGGATGGGGGGAGAGCAGGGGGGATGGGGGAGAGGGGCCTTCCCCGTCCGGATCCCGGGGACATCCCGGGCACCAAAGCCCTGCTTGGAAGGATCTCAGAATCCCAGGATTATTGAGGTTGGAAAAGCCCTCCAGGATCACCAATTCCACCCTGTGCCCCATCCCTACCTTGGCCCTCAGTGCCACACATCCAGTCCTTCCCTGGGCACCTCCAGGGGTGGGCACTCCAAACCTCCCTGGGCAGCCCCTGCCAAGGCCTGACCACCCTTTCCAGGGGGAAATTCCTCCTGATTTCCAACCTGAGCCTCCCCTGGCACAGCTTGAGGCTGTTTTTCCCCTCGTCCTGTTGTTCCCTGGGAGCAGAGCCCGACCCCCCCATTGCCACAACCTCCTTTCAGAAGAGCAAGATGGTCCCCCCCGAGCCTCCTTTTCTCCTCCAGGATAAAGAGGGAAATTCTCCCACCAAATATTCCCACCTCCAGGGCACGCCTGCTGGAAAAGCAGCTGGAAAAGCAGCACATCCTCCTCCCTCACCAGCCTGGAATTCCCCTCTGAACATCCCACCAGGGGTGGGAAACCCTCGCCGGGGACACGACGGTGTTGGAAGGACGGGGGATGAGGAACCTCGGGATGAGGAGCCTCGGGATGAGGAGCCTCGGGATGAGATCCCTCGGGAAAAAACCCTGGATTAGGGTCTTGGGATGAGCCCCATCCCTACCCTCGGTGAACTTGATGATGTTCTCCAGCAGCAGGGGGTACTTGGTGAGCCGCTGCATCTCCGAGATGATCAGGTCCTTGAGCTGCAGCCGCCGGCACTGCGGGTTGCTCTCGGCCTCCTGGGATTGGGAGGGGAGAGGAGAGGCTGGGACACATCCCAAAGTGGGATGCAGGGCTGGGAATTCCCTTGGGAAGAGGAGGGACAGACCTGCATGAAGATCTGGAAGCGGGTCTCCTTGCGCTGCTTGGTCTTGATGAGCTCCAGGGCGATGGACTGGTAGGAGCAGAAGGTGGCGGCGACCTGCTGGATCTCCTCCTTGGCAGGGCCGTCAAACTGGGAATTGGGGGGAAAACCGGGATCAGGGACCCCCCAGAACTCGGCCCCGGGGCTCCCCAAGCTCCTCCAGCCCCTTTAAAGAGGGGACAACCGGCCCTTGTTCCCCCTCCTCACCCGGGACAACATGAGATCCCCGATTTCTTTGATGATTGGTCCTTCTTCCCGCAGCTTCTTCATGGATTCCGAGAGGGAATCTGGGGCAGATTCGGGATCAGGTCACACCAGAGTAGGGTCACCAGGGACACCCACCCAGGGGCTGGGCCAGAGGGCCCCAGAATCCCAGGAGAGGGGAAGGGAAGGGAAGGTTTGGGAAGGGAAGGTTTGGGAAGGTTTGGGAAGGTTTGGGAAGGTTTGGGAAGGGAAGGTTTGGGAAGGGAAGGTTTGGGAAGGGAAGGTTTGGGAAGGGAAGGTTTGGGAAGGTTTTGGCAGGTTTGGGAAGTTTTGGGAAGGGAAGGTTTTTTGGGAAGGGAAATGTTTGGAAGGGATATGTTTGGGAAGGTTTTGGGCAGGGTTTGCGCCGGGACGGGAAGGTTTGGGAAGGGAAGGGCAGGGAAGGTTTTGGAAGGGACGGCAGGTTTGGGAAGGGAAGGGGAGGGAAATGAAGGGAAGGGAAGGGAAGGGACTGGCCGGGAAGGGCCGGAAGGTCAGGGACGGGAAGGGACGGTTTGGGAGGGAAGGTTTGGGAAGGGAAGGGCCGGACGGACGGGAAGGTTTGGAAGTTTTGGGGAAGGGAAGGGAAGGGAAGGGAAGGGACGGGAAGGTAAGGGAAGGGAAGGGAAGGGAAGGGAAGGGAAGGGAAGGGAAGGGAAGGGAAGGGAAGGGAAGGGAAGGGAAGGGAAGGGAAGGGAAGGGAAGGGAAGGGAAGGGAAGGGAAGGGACGGGACGGGAAGGGAAGGGAAGGGAAGGGAAGGGAAGGGAAGGGAAGGGAAGGGAAGGGAAGGGAAGGGTCGGGAAGGTAAGGGAAGGGAAGGGAAGGGAAGGGAAGGGAAGGGAAGGGAAGGGAAGGGAAGGGAAGGGAAGGGAAGGGAAGGGAAGGGAAGGGAAGGGAAGGGAAAAGCTGGAGTGGGGAGCTGGTCCATGAGGGGTGACCCCACCACCTCAGCCCACCCTGTGCTCCCAGGGGGGGGGTAATTCCAGGGGGGGGAATTCCAGGGGCAGGATCTCTTACTGTGGATCTCAATGAGGTCGGGCAGGTTGGGGAAGAGCAGCCCCAGCTCCTCCCGGGACAGCAGGTTCTCCTTCCTCATCCTCTGGTAGAAGAGCAGGTCCAGGACCCTCAGGATGCGCAGGTGGGACCCCTCGGTGGCAAAGAGCTCTGGGGGGGGAGGGACGGGGGTGGGAGAGGGCACAGGGACCCCCCCCGGGGCTGGGGGGCACTGCTGGGGGTCTCAGGGGCACTGCTGGGGGGTCTCAAAGGCACTGGGGGCACTGCTTGGGGGTCTCAGGGGCACTGGGGACACTGCTGGGGGGTCTTGGGGGCACTACTGGGGGTCTGGGGATCACTGCTGAGGGGGTCTCCCACTCCCCTAGGGTGCCCCATGGGGCTGGGGGGCACTACTGGGGGTCTTGGGGGCACTGCTGGGGGGGTCCCTTCCACCTCAGGGTCCCTCATGGCAGAAGGGGCACTGCTGGGGGGTCTCAGGGGCACTGGGGGCACTGCTGGGGGTCTTGGGGACAGTGCTGAGGGGGTCTCCCACTCCCCTAGGGTGCCCCATGGGGCTGGGGGGCACTGCTGGGGGGTCTCAGGGGCACTGCTGGGGGGTCTCAGGGGCACTGGGGGCACTGTTGGGGGTGTCGAGGGCACTGCTGGGGGGTCTTGGGGGCACTGCTGGGGGGTCTCCCACTGCCCTAGGGTGCCCCACGGGGCTGGGGGGCACTGCTGGGGGGGTCCCAAACAGGAATCTGCTCCCAGCAGGAGCACCTGGGTGTCCATCCTCCCTTCCAGGACCCTCCTCTCCTGCTTCCAGGCCCCTGGAGGCAGCTGGAGTTGTGCCAGGAGTGGGGATTCCTCACACAACTCCTTGTGCTTCCCGGGGGTGGAGGAACCAGCAGCAAAAAAAAGCTTTTCCAGTGGCAAAACCCACCAAAACCACTTCCAAAACACTCCCAACACCATCCCAGGACACAAGGAGGACGCTGGAATTCCAGCTGTTCCCTGCAAGGACGAGGAATCCTGTGCCATAGCAAGAGCTCCAGGAGCCCAAATCCCAAATCCCCTTCCTGGTTTGGCATCTTAAGGAACAGCCCCATGCAGGGAAGAGGAGCTGGTGATCCCAAGGGTGGGGGTGCCCTGGATCCTGCTCTTACTGCGCTCCTGTCCAGGAAGATATTCCAGATCTCCTTCCCCAAAACCCACCCGAAACCGCTTCCAAACCACTCCCAAAATCATCCCAGGACACGAGGGGGACGCTGGAATTCCAGCTGCTCCCTGCAAGGATGAGGAATCCTGTGCCATGACAAGAGCTCCAGGAGCCCAAATCCTCTGCTTCCTGGAGTTAAAAAAGCTTTTCCAGTGGCAAAACCCACCCGAACCGCTTCCAAAACACTCCCAAAATCATCCCAGGACACAAGGGGGACGCTGGAATTCCGGGTCCATACCATTGATCACCTCCTGTCTCTCCACCTCCCGGGGGGGCAGGTTGGCCACCAGCTCCCTGCTCACCGTGTGCTGCCAGTTCTGGGGGTCCAGCTCGGGCTCCAGGTCCCAGAGCTGGCCCTGCTCGTCCTCCAGCAGGTGGGGCAGGAAGGAATCCACCCCAAAGCCCAGGCTGGGGGACTCGATGCTCCTGGGAAAAGGGGGGAAAACAGCCAGGGATCCTGGGTTTGGTTGGAATTTGGAGCTTTCAAGGAGCACACGAGGCTCTGACTCTGGACCTAAAAGACTGTGGCCCACCCTCAGGAGATGTTTATAAAGGTCCTGCTTAACCCAAGGGAAAAGGAGCCCCCTCATCCCACCCAGGAGGATGGAAAACTCATGGGAATTCTCTGTGTCTCCCATTGGAGCAATCCCAGCACAGCCAGGGCTGGTTTGGGCTGGAATTTGGAGCTTTCAAGGAGCACACGAGGCTCTGATTCTGGACCCACTTCCCCCAGATGTTTATAAAGGTCCTGCTTAACCCAAGGGAAAAGGAGCCCCCTCATCCCACCCAGGGGGATGGAAAACTCATGGGAGTTGCCTCCCGGGGAATCCATCCCCCTGTGGTCTCTCCAGCCCGGCTGGAAAGCAAGGAAAAGCTAAGGGAGCAAGGGATGGAGCCCCCAAAATAAGGGCACAGCCCTGGGGGGTTCCTATGGAGACATTCCTGCTCTGAGGGAAAACCTGGAGCAATCCTGGATGGTTTGGGAGAGACAAGGGGGGGGTGTCACTCACCTGCGGCCCATCTTTGGGGTGAAGGGGGGGGTGGGATTTTCCAGAGACCTGGGGAGGGATGGGAGAGTCACCTTTGTGTCCCAAAATCCCACCCTTCTCCCTTGGGATGGGAGAGTGACCTTTGTGTCCCAAAATTCCACCCTTATCCCTCAGGATGGGAGAGTCACCTTTGTATCCCAAAATCCCACCCTTATCCCTCAGGATGGGAGAGTCACCTTTGTATCCCAAAATCCCACCCTTATCCCTTGGGATGGGAGAGTCACCTTTGTGTCCCAAAACCCCACCCTTATCCCTCGGGATGGGAGAGTGGGAGAGTCACTTTTTTGTCCCAAAATCCCACCCTTCTCCTTTGGGATGAGTCCACCATCCTCGTGTCCCAAAATCCCACCCTTCCACCAGCAGTGTCTCCTCAAGACCTTCCAGACGTTTGGGGCAGGAATGGGAATGAAAGCCCAATTCCCTGGGTTTTTTTCCCCATGGAAAATACCCAGAAGGTTCTGCAGGAGCTGCAGGGGATGGAACCACCTCACCCTGCACGCCTGGGCTTGGCTTTTAACCCCCAGGATTCCCCAAAGCTTTCCCAGGAGAGGGGCTTCCCAAACCTTCCCTGACCCCAAAGGGTTCATCTTCCCGCCCCCTCCGGCGTTCCCAGCTCATCCCTGGATCCAACCCTTCCCAGGGGAGCCCTGGAGGTGGTTTCCCACCTGGTGGACAGGCTGGATGCAGAGGATGAGGCCGACTGGTGCAGCCTGGTGGCCTCGGCCGCCGCGTCCATGTCCACGTCGCTCCGGGATCGGGGAACGTTCTCGGCTTTCCGGGATTTCTTCATCTCTTCCCGGCCCTTCAGGCTCTCGGAGCGGCCCAGCTTGACCTCAGCACGGGAGCTGGAGCAGGGAACAAAGCCCGGGACGAGGCTGAGCCTGCTGGGAATGTCCCTGCAGGACGTGGAGGGGACACCCAGGAGGGTGGATTTTTTTTGGGATCGAGCCGGGATGAGCGAAGGGAGAAGGGCTGGGCTGACCCCCCAGCGTGGGCAGCAGGGCAAGGGGGGGATTCTGGGATAGTGGGAAGGTGTCCAGCCCATGGCAGGGGGTGCCACTGGATTTTTAAGGTCCTTCCCACCCAAACCATTCCCAGGATTCCATGAAAAGTTGGATCCTCTTCGTGCTGCCAGAACGGCACCAAGAGCTGCTCCACAGGTGGAATGAGATCATCTTTAAGACTCTCCCAACCCAAACCATTCCAGCATTCCATGTGCTGGCTTAGGTGGGATATTAGGGATAAACTCCTCCCCCTGTGAGGGTGGCGAGGCCCCGATTTTCCATGGAATTTGAGGATGCCCCATCCCTGGAAGTGCCCAAGGCCAAGTCGGAGCATCCTGGTCTAGTGGGAGGTGTCCCTGGATGATCACTGAGATTCCTTCCAGCCTGAACCATTCCATGATTCCATGAAACCCACCACGGGATGCCCAAAATCCCAGGCTGGCCCCACCTGTCTGATTCCAGCAGATCCTCTGGGAAGCTCCCTGTGGAGAGGCGTTGGGTGCCGGGCTCCTGGCTCTCGTAATGCTGATTGTTCTCAAAGTGCTGGATAATATTCCTCACATTCCCGGGTTTGACTGCTGGGACAAAAAAGCAGGGAAAATCCCCCCCACACAGTGAGCTCAGGATGGGGAAACAGCACCCAGGGCACGTCCAGGAAGCCCTCCCAGCTCCCCTGGGGATGCTGGAATTCCTGGGATGCTGAGCGGGAAAAGCCATCCCTCCTTCCCAGAGCCCGTCCCGACATCCAGGGAATGTTTTCAGGGAGCTCACGGGGCGGGGGGGGGGAAGTGGGGCACGAAATCAAACTTATAAGCACATGAGGTGAATGGCAAAACCAAAAGAAGAGGCGTTTTTACCTTCGACAGGGGACAAGGGGACATGAAATGCTGGAAGGAAGAACAAAAATGAGGTGTCAAAAATCAACCCCGAATTCCAGCAGCCAAGGAGGGAATGAGGGGAGTGGGAGAGGTGGAAACACGGGAACTGGAAGCTGGAGGGGAGGGAGGAGAGCAGGGACACACACATTCAGTTGTCACCACGTTGCCACCCCTGGATTGTGGCACTTTGGGGGGACACGGGAGCGGCCTCGGAGCCTGCGGGGTGGGGAATGCCGGAGAAATCCGGGAGACTGGGATTCAGTCACCCAGGGGAGCTCTGGGATGGGTATTGGGAAAAGGTTCTTCATCCAGAGGGTGGTTGGGGCTGGAACAGGGGTTTGGAGAGGGACTTTTCCCAAGGAGTCACAGGACAAGGGGATTGGGGAGGTTTGGGTGGGATATTAGGGATAAATTCTTCCCTGTGAGGGTGGTGAGGCCCTGGTTTTCCAGGGATTCCCCGTCCCTGGAAGCGTCCAAGGCCAGGTTGGAGCAACCTGTTCTAGTGGGAGGTGTCCCTGCCCATGGGACTGGATGAGCTTTAAGGTCCCTTCCAACCCCAATTCCATGATTTCCCAGGGAATTGGTCACAGCTCCAACCCTGCCAGAGCTCCAGGAGGGTGGGACAACACTCCAGGGACAGGGTGGGATTGTCAGGGCCGGGATCGGACCTGGATCCTCGTGTGTCCCTTCCCACTCAGGATATTATTCCATGATTCCATGAGAGCTCCCTTCCCACTCCCCCCACAAAAGCCAGGTGGAAACATGGATGGGTGAAGGGATGGTTTCCAAGGAAGGTGGGGGGGGATGGAATTCCAGGAGGGGTTCCCAAGGCATTCCCAGGAAGCTGCAGCGGGCTCAGCACCTCGGGAAGGGCCCAGGACACTCACTGCTCTGGGAGGAGATTTTGGGCTTCCCGATGTACTTGAGGATGGGGTTGCGCTTCTTGTCTTCCAGGGCATCCTTGTCCTTCTTGGAGCTGCTGCTCTGTTGGGACACCCAGGAGGGTGAAACAGGGAGAGAGACATTCCCACGGGAGCCCCGGGGGGGTCCCAGCATTCCCTGAGCGGGAATGAGCCACTGGAGAAGGGATGGGGCCGGGATTTGGGGTTCTACAGGGGTGGGGGGAGATGGGGATTTCTGGAGAGCCAGAGGGAACAAAGCTGGGGAAGGGACTGGAGAGCTCCTGAGGGAGCTGGGGGGGCTCATCCCGGAGAAAAGGAGGCTCAGGGGGGACCTTCTGGATCTGGAATTCCCTGGAAGGAGTTGGAGCCAGAGGAGGGGGTCGGGCTCTGCTCCCAGGGAACAAGGGACAGGAGGAGGGGAAACGGCCTCAAGCTGTGCCAGGGGAGGGTCAGGTTGGCCATGAGGAGGAATTTCCCCCTGGAAAGGGTGTTCAGGCCTTGGCAGGGGCTGCCCAGGGAGGTTTGGAGTCCCCAGCCCTGGAGGTGCCCAGGGAAGGACTGGCCATGGCACTCAGTGCCAAGGTGGGGATGGGGCACAGAGGGGACTTCATGGGCTGGGAGGGCTTTTCCAACCTCAGGGATTCTGGGATTCAGGGCTCTCAGGGAGCCACCACCCACCTTCTTGGCCTTGGGGAAGAAGGGCAGCCACTTGTCCCTGTCGGGGAGGGACGGGACCTTCTCGGAGGCGCCGGCAGGACGCGGGTCCCGGACCCGGATCCCGGTGTGGTTCATGTAGGTGCTGAGGGCAAAGGCCATGGGGGAGCTGGAAGAGAGCAGAGCACGGGGATGGAGAGGGATCCCACCCCTGGACACGGTGGGAAAACACGGCGGGAGGTCGAGACAACCCCGGGGGAAGAGGGAAGGAGAGGAGGAGTTGGGAGAGGGGGAGGTGGAATGGGAGAGGGGCAGACGTGGCCCACCAGATCCCAAGGAAAGTTCATCCTTCCCCAGGATCCCAAGGGAAGTTCATCCTTCCCCAGGATCCCAAGGGAAGTTCATCCTTCCCAGGGCCATCCTGAGAGCCCAGGGGGCACGTGGGAAATTCACCCTTCCCAAGAGAAGTTCATCCTTCCCAGGGGGTGCCTCTGGCCCACCAGAATCCCAAGGGAAGTTCACCCTTCCCAGGGCCATCCCGAGAGCCCAGGGGGCACATGTGGCACAGGGAGAAGATGCTGGAGGCCAGGACTGGATACTCCCTATGGAATTCCCGACCCTCCTGCCGTGCCCTGGGATCACTCACCTCCTGTCCTCTTCATACTTCGACCTGTGGAGAGACAGGGAGGGATAAAAGGGTTTGTCTGGGACACCCGAAGGTGTTTGTTTTGGAGGGGTGCTGACATCACTCCTCCTTGTCCCTCCCTGCTCCCACCTCCCCTTCCCACCTCCAGCAGGACGAAGGGACGGAGCTGAGGCTGTTCCTGCCCCTCTTCCCCGTGTCTCCAGCCCCAAACCCCAAACTCAGGCACTCACAGGATCTCCCCGAGCTGGGCCAGCTGCTTCTCGGCCACCTGCCGCTCCTTCTGGGGGTCCCCATCCAGCTCCAGGAGATCGTTCTCCCCATAGAGGCTCCCCAGGCCCATCGTCCGCTTCGTCCTGCAAGGACCGGGATCGGGACTGGCACTTTGGGATGGGGCCATTGGGGCCTGTAGGGCCATCAGAGCCTGTGGGGCCTATGAGGCCTGTGGAGTCATCAGGGCCTGTGGGGCCTATGAGGCCTGTGGAGTCATCAGGGCCTGTGGGGCCTATGAGGCCTGTGGGGCCATCAGGGCCTGTGAGGCCTATGGGGCCCTCAAGGCCTGTGGGACCATCAGGGCCTGTGAGGCCTATGGGGCCCTCAGTGCCTCTGGGGCCATTAGGGCCTGTAGGGCCTGTGAGGCCTATGGTGCCCTCAGGGCCTGTGGGGTCTGTAGGGCCTGTGGGGCCTAAGGGGTCTATGGGGCCTGTGAGGCCTAAGGGGTCTATGGGGCTTATGGGGCCTATGGGGTCAATGGGGCCTATGTAACCCATGAGGCCTGTGTGGCCTATAGGGCCTAGGGGGCCTTTGAAGCCTGTTGGACCCGTTGGGTCTGTGGGGCTTATGGGGCCTATGTAGTCTAAGGGGTCTATGGGGCCTATAGGGCCCATGAGGCCTTTGGAGCCTATGGGGTCTATGGGACCTATAGGGCCCTTGCAGCCTATGGGGTCTATGGGACCTATAGGGCCTTTGCAGTGTATGGGGCACATGTGGCCTATGGGGTCACCCCCAAGGTGCCCGTGGGGACCCCTGTGCAGGTGTGGTACCTGTAATCCTGGATCTGCTCCTGGATCTCGGGCATCACCATCTCCTGGGCCTCAAACAGGGCGGCCCGGGCGTCGTCCCCGTTGCGCAGGCGACTCTCTGGGGACGGGGAGGGACAATCCCGCTCACCAACCACCCCAGGGACATTTGGGAATCCTCAGGGAGACCTGCCCTGAGTGCTGGCCACCCCCTTGCCAGAGGTGATTCCCATCTCGGGTCCTGTTTTGCTGAGACACCACAAGGAGAGCCCCGAGATCACCGGGAAGAGCTCCGGGAGCCCCCAGCCCCAATCCCTCCTCCTGGATTGGCATCCCAAGGAACGGCCCCTCACTCACCGATCTCTGCCAGGAGCTGCTCCGACACCTTCACCCGGAGAGGCTGCAGAGGGGGGGAGAAGAGAGGAGCAGCTCAGCTCTGGATCCCTTTTCCCAGCTGGAAGGAGCTGGGATTACGGTGCTGGAGCCCCTGAATTCCTGCCCCATCTCTCCACGGAGATCTCACACACCCAGCATCCCACAAAAGATTCCCAACAGGAATCTATCTGCTCCCTTGGAGCACCAGCAGGAGCACCTGGGTGTCCATCCTCCCTTCCAGGACCCTCCTCTCCTGCTTCCAGGCCCCTGGAGGCAGCTGGAGTTGTGCCAGGAGTGGGGATTCCTCACACAACTCCTTGTGCTTCCCGGGGGTGGAGGAACCAGCAGCAAAAAAAAGCTTTTCCAGTGGCAAAACCCACCCAAAACCACTTCCAAAACACTCCCAAAATCATCCCAGGACACGAGGAGGACGCTGGAATTCCAGCTGTTCCCTGCAAGGACGAGGAATCCTGTGCCATAGCAAGAGCTCCAGGAGCCCAAATCCCAAATCCCCTTCCTGGTTTGGCATCTTAAGGAACAGCCCCATGCAGGGAAGAGGAGCTGGTGATCCCAAGGGTGGGGGTGCCCTGGATCCTGCTCTTACTGCGCTCCTGTCCAGGAAGATATTCCAGATCTCCTTCCCCAAAGCTCGGGAATCCTTGGCTGTGCTCTGCTGGAAAACCTCCGTGCACAGGTAGAAGAGCTGCGGGGAAAAGGGAAGGAGGAGGAGGAATGTTGGGAAGGGGGGAGGGAGGGAGGGAGGGAAAAGGCTCAGCCCTGAGCCACAGAACGGGAAGTGATCCCGAGGGTTGGGAGGAAGTGTCACCACCTACGGAAGTGTCACCCCATGGAAGTGTCACCCCGTGGAAGTGTCACCCCAAGGAAGTGTCACCCCAAGGAAGTGTCACCCCATGGAAGTGTCACCCCGTGGAAGTGTCACCCCATGGAAGTGTCACCCCCTGGAAGTGTCACCCCGTGGAAGTGTCACCCCATGGAAGTGTCACCCTCCCCGTGCTGTGGGAAACCCCCTGGCTGAGGCAGGAAGCTGTGGGAAGCACCGGCTGGGGGATGCCAGGAATGTGCAGGAATGTGCCTCGGGAATACGTGGGAAGGTGCCTCGGGCTCAGGTATTCCCGGGATTCCCCTCGGGCTCAGGGATTCCCGGGATTCCCCCTCACCAGGGGGCTGGGATCAGCCTGGGAGAAGATGTAGCGCAGGAAGACCCCCAGGTGTGCCGGCCGGGATTTCAGCTTTCCCAGGTCCTGGAAGAGGGAGTCGCACTGGGAAGAGAAGGGAAGGGAAGGAATTCACTCCTCTGGATCCACAGTCCGGCTCCCAAATCCCACCTCCTTGGGACCAACCCGGGGTGTCTCCTGGGAGAGGGATTTGAAATCCCACTGGGCCTGGGGGGGTCCATAAAGGGGTGAGGGGACAAAAAATCCCGGGAATACCTCGTTGTTGAAGTACCCTGGATCACAATCCTCCTCCGGGCCGATGATCAGGGGCCTTCCCAGCCGCTCCTGCCCGGGAAAGGGGTGGGAATTAGGAGCCAGGAGCCTGGATCCGGGGGGGAATCCTGTGTATTCCCGAGGCTCCGGCCCCCTTGGATGAGCTCCCACCCACCTGCTCTGCCATGGCTGGGAAGGGGCTGTCGGAGCCCTGGCGCCGATGGTGCTGGAAAAGCCGGGAGGAGATGATGGGGGAGGTCCGGGGGCTTTCCAGGCCGTGGTCGGAGAGGGTGGAATTCCGGTTCAGGGAGACCTGCTCGGCACGGGAGACACTGGGAATGTGAGGCTGAGGCACCTGAGAGCAGCTCTCAGCTCAAGATTCCACAAAAACATAAAACTCCAGGAGTGAGGGAAAACACAAAACCCCTCAGGGGCTGCTGGGAGAACTTCTGGGTTGGGAGCATGAGGTGGGAATTTCGGGGGATCCCTCCTTTTGGGGGTAAACGTGACGAGCCCAAGGAATTCCGAGTTGAGGAATTGCAAGGAATTCCATTGGTTCAGGTGACAAACACTTCACTGGGATTACAAAAGGAGGTCCTGAGGATTCCCGGAGTGATCCAGCCCCGCTCCCGGGGCGCAGGGAAAGTCGGGAAACCCCTCCCTCACCTCACTCACAGAGGGGAATCGCTCTGTGCCGGATTCCAACCCGCTGTCTCCATCCTGGGAGTCCAGGGAGAGGCGTCCTGGGAGCAGAGGAGAGGCTGATCCACGTGTCCAGGAGCTGGGAACACCGGGATGCTCCGGGAACACCGGGATGCTCCAGGAACACCGGCACCACTCACCTTCCACCAACCTGAACCCGGCCACGCTGGAGTCACTGCTCAGCCTGGAATCCTGCAGTGGGAGAGGGGTGGGATCACTGGGAGGGTGGATTCAGGATTCAAGGACAGGGATGAGGGAACTCGGAGCAGTTCCCACTGCAGGTTTGGGAAAGGCAGGGATGTCTCTGCCGCCGTTCCCATCACCCCGGGAGGGCGATCCCCCCACCTTGGGAAGGTGTTCCTGACACCTCAGGAAGGTGATCCCAGGCTCAGAGGGAGCCAGGAGGATGGGGGTGACTCCCCTGAATCCACCCACCAGGGAATTCCCGGTCTCCTGGAGGATTTTGAGCTGGAGCTGGCTGACCCTCCGGCGCGCGCCCTCGATCTGCTCCTCCACGGCCGCTCCGGGGTTCCGGCTGTACAGCTCCTGGAAGCGCTGAGGGGAAGGAGAGGGGACCTTCACACCCACCCCAAACCCATAAATCCCATCCCACAGCCCACCAGGAAGGGTTGGAGGGTGCCCAGGCAGCTGGGGGTGCTCCATCCCTGGAAGGGTTGGATCGGGATGGAGCGACCTGGGCTGGCAGGAGGTGTCCCTGCCCACGGATCAGCTTCCAACCCAAACCATTCCATGATTCCACAACGGGCTGAAGCCTCTTTGTGCTGCCCCAGCAGCACCAGGGCATCGCCAAGGGCTGCTCCAAGGAGAAAAAAAGAGGGAAGAAGAGGGAAAAGAGTCCCCCTACCTGCAGCTCCGCCTCCTCCTGCCGCAGCATATTCCGCAGGATCTGCGTGGCGTGTTTCTGCACCTCTGGGTCCTGCAATTCCACAGGGAATTCCTCAGCTTTGCCTCCCTCCCGTCTCCCACGGCGGGGGGGACGGGGCAGGGTGGGCTGGGGGGGGTCTGGTGTGACCTGGAGGGGTCTGGGGTCGGTGATTCGCTGCGGCAGCGGCGGTGGCGGGGGGGGGCACGCGGGGGGGACGTGGGGGGATCCCGCTGTTCCCGCATCCTGCTGGGAGCTGGGCACCCCCACGGAGGGAGGGGGGGATCCCAGGAGGGTCAGAGCGACGTAGGCACCGGCTGGAAAAAGTCGGGAGAGGGGAGAGTGAGAAAGGTCTCCGTGGTTCACTCGTGGAACTCAACGCGACCCAACTCGGCCTAAACTCAACCCAACTCAACCTGAACTCGACCTAAACTCAACCCAACTCAACCTAAACTCGACCTAAACTCAACCCAACTCAACCTGAACTCAACCTAAACTCAACATAAATCAACCTAAACTCGACATAAATCAACCTAAACTCAACATAAATCAACCTAAACTCGACATAAACTCAACCCAACTCAACCTGAACTCGACATAAACTCAACCCAAATCGACCTAAACTCGACCTAAACTCAACCCAACTCGACCTAAACTCGACCTAAACTCAACCCAACCCAACCTAAATTCAACCCAACTCAACCTCAACCACCCCGTGGGCATCGGGGTGGGAACATCCCTGTCCAGCGGATCTGCCACCTGGATCAAGCCAGGTTTTCCCATCTTTTCTCCGAGAATCCAGGCCTGGCCTCGGGTGGGATCCATCCCGTGGCCTCCTGAGCCGGGGAGGGAGGAGGTGCCCCTTCCCGTGAAAACACTGATTTGTGGGTTTAGGATCAAATCTGGGGCAAACCAGCCAAAAACTGGCTCCCCCCCGAAATTCCCCAAGGATGGGAACGTGCTCCTGGACATCCCCACGGTGCCTCCACATCGCCCACGACAATCCAAGTGGGAAGAGCAGCCACACTCACACTTGATTAACTTCACCACTTCCAGGTGGGAGCTGTTGGTCACCATCGTCCCATTCACCTGGGATGAGGGAGAGAAGGGCTGGGAGAGGCTGGGAAGGGGAAAGGGGAGCGGGAATTCCCGTGGGGAAGGGGCTGGGAACGCTCACCTTGACGATCCGGTCGCCCTCCTGCACGCCGGCTCTCATGGCAGCCCCACCTGGGACACGGGGAGGAGTCAGGATGGATCCAAGGGATGGCTCCCGGTGCTCCCAGATCCTCCTGACACATTCCACGGGGGAGCACCAGGCACAGAATTCCCGTGGGATGAGCCCGGTGACCGAGCCTTGGGTGCTTCACAACACCCCTTGTGAACATCCAGACAATCCCTGTCCTGCCCATCCCAGCCTTTCCCACCCACCTTGGCATGGAAGAGGGCTCCCAACCTGTTGTCCCCCCATCCAAGCTGGCTCTGACACATCTGGGAACACCTGGATCGGGAACACCTGGATCCAGAGGCAGGAGCAGGGCCCTGCTCTGCCCCCCCTTCCCTGCCCCTGCTCCTTAAAGGAGTTGCCGAGGTTGGAATCCAGGAAAAATCCACTTTTTTTCCAGAGCCAAACCAAGAGGAAAATGTTTCCACTCGGTTCGACTCCAAGCCAAGGGCCTGAGAGATGCAGGGAGTGGAAAGTCCTCGGAATTGTCGGGATTCTTTTGGGTTTGATGGTTCTTGGAAAACGAAGGGAGCGGGGAGAGGAGTTGGGAATGTCCCGCCCTTGGGAACCTCAGCCCTGTCCCCAACTTCCAGGGATAACTCCAGCTGCAGGAGAGTTGGAGCTCCCAAGCCTTTTTCCCTTTCCTATATCCTCGTTTTTCCCTGGCTTTCTGGCCAGAGAGGGGAAGGGGGAGGAGTTGGGAACATCCGCTGGAAAAGAAGCAGCTCATTGTCTGTTTAAACTGCAGCTCCAAAGTCACGGCTCAGGAGCCAAATCCAGGTTTTCCAAGGGCTACAACGGGGAATTCCCACCTCCAGCCTGCCCAGCAGCTCCCTGGGATGTACAAGGAAAGGGCAATCTGGGGGAGCTTCCATGGAATCATGGAAGGGGTTGGGTTGGAAGGGACTTAAAAATCTCATTCCACCTCCTGCCATGGGCAGGGACACCTTCCATGGGCCAGGAGACTTCCCATCCAACCTGGCCTTGGACACTTCCAGGGATGGGGCATCCGTGGCATAACCTGTGCCAGGGTCTCAGCACCCTCCCAGGGAAGGATTTATTCCCAATATCCAGGGAATCCAGGAATGGTTTGGGGTGGAAGGGGCCTCAAAGCCCATCCACCTCCCACGAGCCCGGGATGCTCCAAGCCCTGTCCAACTGGGACACTCCCACTATCCCAGGCTGCTCCAAGTCCCATCCAACCCAACCTTCCCAAAACCCCTTCCCCAATCCCACCTTTCCATCCCCTTGGTCACACCTCACCCGTCCCCAGAGCGAGACTCCCCCTCCCCAAAACCGGCCCCATCCAGGAAGGAGAATCCCCAAACCCCTCCTGGATGTGTTTTCTCCCCCGGGATGTGGCCTGGGGTGGGTGGGGGGATCCCTGAGGGGTCTCCTGCCCGTCCAAGACCCATTCCAAGGGCGAATCCCCACCCTCACCCCCGGATGTCCCCTCACCCCCCCAGGTGCCCCCCCCAGACCCCCAAATGCCTGTTCCCACCCTCAGGTGCCCCCTCACACACCCCCAGTGCCCCCACACCCCGAGGTGCCCCCTCACACCCCCCAGTGCCCCCTCACCTCCCCAGATGCCCTCCCAGACCCCCAAATGCCCATTCCCACCCCAAGGTGCCCCCTCACCCCCAGTGCCCCCTCACATCCCCCAGATGCCCCCTCACCCCTCAGGTGCCCCCTCACACCCCCAGGTGCCCTCCCAGACCCCCAAATGCCCATTCCCACCCCCCCGTGCCCAGATTCCCACCTGGGCGCACCGACTGCACCAGCACCACGCGGTCGCCGCTGACGGTGAAGCCGAAGCCATGCTGGTCCTTCTGGATGATGACACAGCGCTGGACCAGCCCTGCAGGGGACAGGGAGAGCAGGGAAAACAGGGAAACAGGGGAAAGAGGGAGAGGGAAAAGAGGGAAAGGAGGGAGAGGAGGAGGAAGAGGGGAAAAAAGGGAGAGAAGGGAGAAGAGAGAGAGGAGGAGGAAGAGGGAGAGCAGGGAGAGGAGAGAGAAGAGGGAGAAGAGGGAGAGGAAGGAAAGGAAGGAGAAGAGGGAGAGCAGGGAAAGGAGGGAGAGGAGGGAAAAAGAGGTAGAGGAAGGAGAGGAGAGAGAGGGAGAGGAGGGAGAGGAGGGAGAAGAAGAAGAGGGAGAGGAGGGAGAAGCGGGAGAGGAGGGAAAAGAGGGAGAGGAAGGAGAAGAGGGAGAGGAAGGAGAAGAGGGAGAGGAGGGAAAACAAGGATAAGAAGGAGAGGAAGGAGAAGAGGGAGAGGAGAGAGAGGAGAAGAAAAGGGAGAGGAGGAAGAAGAAGGAGAGGAAGGAGAGGAGCAGGAAGTGGCCGTGAGGCTCCTGGTTTGGCCCCTCAGCCATTCCCAGTTTCAGGGACCGTGGTTGGAGCCACACGTGACCTCAGGGTCATTGGTTTGAGCTCCCCCAAAACTCCTGGGACCCCCAAACTGGGGGTGAAAAGGGACCTCCCACACCTGAGACCCCCCAAATTGGGGTGAAAAGGGACCTCCCACACCTAAGACACCCCAAATTGGGGTGAAAAGGGACCTCCCACACCTGAGACACCCCAAATTGGGGTGAAAAGGGACCTCCCACACCTGAGACCCCTCAAATTGGGGTGAAAAGGGACCTCCCACACCTGAGACCCCTCAAATTGGGGTGAAAAGGGACCTCCCACACCTGAGACCCCCAAATTGGGGTGAAAAGGGACCTCCCACACCTGTGACCCCCCAAATTGGGGGTGAAAAGGGACCTCCCACACCTGAGACCCCCCAAATTGGGGTGAAAAGGGACCTCCCACACCTGAGACCCCCCAAATTGGGGTGAAAAGGGACCTCCCACACCTGAGACCCCCCAAATTGGGGTGAAAAGGGACCTCCCACACCTGAGACCCCCCAAACTGGGGTAAAAAGGGTCCCCCAAGCCCCCAGGAGCCCCAAACTGGGGGTGAAAGGTCCTTTGGACACCCGTGACCCCGGGGGTCACTGTCTGTCCTTGACCACCAGGTCCACGACCCCGAGATCCACCCTATGGATGAATCCCTTGGGTTTGGAGCCCAATTCCCAAAAACTTGGTGGTGCTGCAGCACCGGCCCTGGCCCTGCCTGGAAGGTCCTGCCCTTCCCAGACAATTCCCCAGGTGACTCCAGGGGCTGTTCCCGAGGTCCAGGTGGCCCTGGAGGCCGAGGGAAGGGGGGGCTGGAGCGGGAATTCCCACCTGTGGATTCGGAGGAGTCGGAGGAGGGCTGGCGGCGGTGCCCGGGGGACCTTCGCTCCGAGGAGGAATCCCCCAGTGAGGACAGGCTGCTCAACCTGGGGGGGGAAAGAGGAGGAGGAGAGATCAGGGATGGCCAATCCCAGGAATCCCTGAAGTTGGAAAAGCCCTCCAAGGTCATCCCATCCACCCCTGTGTCCCATCCCCACCTTGGCCCCCAGCCCAGAGCACTCAGTGCCACAGCCAGGCCTTCCCTGGGCACCTCCAGGGGTGGGGAAACCTCCAAACCTCCCTGGGCAGCCCCTGCCAAGGCCTGACCACCCCTTCCATGGGAAAATTCCTCCTGATTTCCAACCTGCCCCTCCCTTGGCACAGTTTGAGGCCTTCCTTGGACACCCCCAGGGCTGGGGACTCCAAACCTCCCCGGGCAGCCCCTTCCAACATCCAACCACCCTTTCCATGGGGAAATTCCTCCTCATGGCCAACCTGACCCTCCCCTGGCACAGCCTGAGGCCGTTTCCCCTCCTCCTGTCCCTTGTTCCCTGGGAGAAGATCCTGGGGATCCCCCCTCCTGTCAGGGAATTCCAGAGCCACAAGATCCCCCCTGAGCCTCCTTTTCTCCGGGCTGAGCCCCCCCAGCTCCCTCAGGAGCTCTCCAGCCCCTTCTCCTGCTGCTCCAGCCCCTCCACCCGACCTGGCCATGGCCCTGGATGTTCCCTTCCCATCCCCCAGCCCGGGGGGGGGACAATCCCTGCCCCGGGAAGGCTCGGGATTAACCCCGCGGGATTACCGGCCAGTGGCAGGGGCAGGTCAGACCCGCGGCTTTATCCCGGCCCGGGGGCGGGATCCCGGCTCCCCCCGGGATTTAGGGATGCAATTCCCGATTCCCAACGGCCCCAGCACCACCCCTGGCCCTGCCTCCAGCCCCTCCAGGAGCTCCCACCCCAGCCGGGGCGATCCAGGGGGAAGGAGCTGGGCCAGCCCCGGCTTAGAGAGGCTAAAAAAGAGTCGTTTAATTCGGCTTTGCTTAAGCTCCTTCCTAATTGACTTATGGGGAGGCCAAAACATGCCCGGGAGTGGGATCCCAACTCCTGCTTCCAACTCCAGGGGAGCTCCCGGAGCTTGTCCCGAAGGAATTTCGCTCCGGAGCCTTTTCAGGGTGTCCAAATCCCACCCCCAAAATCCTGGATTTCCCCCCCACCCCGATCCCGGTCCCTGAAGTGGCAGCTGGAGCCAAGTCCTGCACCCTGCACCTCCAGGATTCCCTGCTCTGGGGTTCTTTTCCCAGATTTTCCCCTGTTTTCCCTGCTCTGGGGTTCTCTTCCCAGATTTTTCCCTGTTTTCCCTGCTCTGGGGTTCTTTTCCCAGATTTTTTTCCCTGTTTTCCCTGCTCTGGAGTTCTTTTCCCAGATTTTTCCCTGTTTTCCCTGCTCTGGGGTTCTTTTCCCAGATTTTCCCCTGTTTTCCCTGCTCTGGGGTTCTCTTCCCAGATTTTTCCCTGTTTTCCCTGCTCTGGAGTTCTTTTCCCAGATTTTTCCCTGTTTTCCCTGCTCTGGGGTTCTTTTCCCAGATTTTCCCCTGTTTTCCCTGCTCTGGAGTTCTTTTCCCAGATTTTTCCCTGTTTTCCCTGCTCTAGGGTTCTTTTCCCGGATTTTTTTCCCTGTTTTCCCTGCTCTGGGGTTCTTTTCCTGGATTTTTTTCCTGTTTTCCCTGCTCTGGGGTTCTTTTCCCGGATTTTTTTCCCTGTTTTCCCTGCTCTGGGGTTCTTTTCCTGGGGGTTTTTTTTTGCCTGTTTTTCAGTGAAATTATGGATGTCCAGGATTTCCCAGGGCCAGGCCCTGCTTTCCCAAGCCACAGCCCTGCAGACGAGTTCCCGACATTCCCGGGGCAGGAAGGAAGGAATTCCAGCTTTTAAAAAAATTAATAAATAAATAATAAAATAAAAATGATTCAGCTTCCTCTCCCCCTTCCCCCTCCCGGACTGTCCCTTCCCAGTTGGAGCAGCTCCAACATCCAGGCAGCTCCCAGGGATATCCCTCCACATCCCTGTGGGAAGGGGGGGTGGATCCCTTGGGAATGAGGGGGTGGATCCCCTGGGAAGGGGGTGTGAACCCCCCCGGGAATGGCAGCAGGGGCTGGAGGGGGTGAGGCTGGGACCTGTTCCCGCTCCGCAGCACCCGGACACAGCTGGAAATCCGGGAATGCTGCAGCTCCCTGAGGCACATTTGGACCTTGCCATGTCTAAAAAAGAGGGAAAATCCCCCGTTTCCCAACATTTCTGACCGCCTGGACGTGTCACCCCCACGGGGTTTCCTTCCCAGCTCTTCCCACAGCTCCCGGATGGCAAATCCCGCTGGAAACACCGGGATGAGAGCGGCTCTCCAGGGATTTCCTGGCCCCACATCCCGGTGGATCCATCCCTGTGGTGACCCTGGATCCGACCCAGCTCCTTCTTCCCGGCTCCACGTGGCTCCCAAACCACCCCCCACGATTCCACAGGGCTGGAGCCATCCTGGATCCATCCCAGAGCCAACCCGGATCCATCCCGGATCCATCCTGGAGCCATCCCAGATCCATCCCGGAGCCATCCTGGATCCATCCCGGAGCCATCCCGGAGCCATCCTGGATCCATCCCGGAGCCATCCCGGATCCATCCTGGATCCATCCCGGAGCCATCCTGGATCCATCCCGGAGCCATCCTGGATCCATCCTGGATCCATCCCGGAGCCATCCCGCCTTTTCCTTCCCTATCCCTGCTCATCCCTTATTTGTTTTTGGTTTTTTCCAGGGAAGGGAAGCAGAGCTGAAGTTCAGGAGGAGTTTTTTGGGAGCCCTTTAGGAAAAACCCAGCTGGAAAATCCCAGGGATCCACCAGAACCACCAGGACTCGAACACCCGGATTCCTCCAACGACTCGGTGGATCCTGGAAAAGCTCGGCTTTAATTAAGGCTTTTAATTAAACCGGGGGTTTGGAAAAATAATTAAGCTCCAGTTGTTTAATTGGCACGGGGGAGGCTCCGTTTCCAGCATTCCCAACTGTCTGTGTCCTCCAAACCTGCACAATTCCAAGCCCCCCCGGGGAGGGATGTGGGGAAAGCCGGGATTTGGGACAGGCAGGCGACAGTTCCAGGAAATCTGTTGGGATTCGGAGTCAAACAACCTCCTGGGGGAGATTCCCAGTGGGATCAGACCCAGAAAGGGATGGAGACAGGAGTGCTCTGCCCGGCAGGGATCGGGAAAAGCTTGGGAAGAGCTGTGGGAGCCAAGGAAGGAGCAAGGAAGGGGCAAGGAAGGATTTGTGTCCCCATTAAATGACATTTTAAACGTTTTCCCTCCTCTCCTGCTCCATAAAACTCCAGTTCCACGCCCAGCTCTGGCAAAACCCTCCAGACTGGCACCTGGAATGCCACCCTTCCCAGAAAAAGCCCGGCATGGGAGCGTGGAGGGATGGGAGCTCTCCACGTCCCGGCATTCCCGGGAACGCTCCGGGGGCAAGGGCCGGGAGCAGCTCCCGCTTCCCGCCTTCCAGGAGCAATTCCAGCTCCAAATTCCCCACTTCCCAGGGCTCTCCCAGGCAGGGCAGGGTAATGATTAATTCCAGCCACTCCAGCTCCTGGAAAACAGGGACTGGCAGAGCTGGTTTGTCCGGCGCCGACGGCGCTGCCGGGGTGAGAAATCCCGGAGCGAGATATGGAATAACCTGGCCCGGAGGGAATGGTTTTCCTCCCCAAGCTTTTCCCTAAAATAAAAAGCCACAGGTCCCTGCAGCAGGGAGGATCACAGCCTGTCTGGGAAGAGGGTCATGGAGTTATGGAATGGGATGGGATGGGTTGGGAAGGGCACCTTAAAGATCATCCAGTTCCCAAAGGACACTTCACGCTATCCCAGGTTGCTCCAACCTGGACTTGGACAATTCCAGGGGTTGGGAATCCACAATTCCCTCTGGGCAACCCGTGCCAGGGCCTCCCTACACTCCCAGGGAAGAGTTTATCCCTAATATCCAATCAAAACCAGCACATGGAATCCTGGAATGGTTTGGGTTGGAAAGGACCTTAAGGATCACCCAGTTCCAAAGGACACTTCCCGCTATCCCAGGTTGCTCCAGCCTGGACTTGGACACTTCCAGGGGTTGGGAATCCACAATTCCCTCTGGGCAACCCGTGCCAGGGCCTCCCCACTTTCCTAGGGAAGAGTTTATCCCTAATATCCAATCAAAACCAGCACATGGAATCCTGGATCCTTAAGGATCACCCAGTTCCCAACGGACACTTCCCTCTATCCCAGGTTGCTCCAACCCGGCCTTGGACACTTCCAGGGATGGGGAATCCACAATTTCTGGGAGCCTCCCTATTCCTTGGACACCCCTGAGCCACTGCTGGAACAGGAAAGCAGGAGCTGCTGGTTTTCCATGGGGAAATCGCTCCAATTAGCCCACTTTTTAAATCATTTTTTCGAAACCATCCCGTTTTTCCAGGGAATTTGGACAATTTTCCCGGAATTCCTCCCGGCCCCGAGCGACTCCCGGCCCGGCCAGGGCACTGCAGGCTCCTGACCTTAAGGAGAGCCGGAGCCTGTGGCTATTTAGGGAGCAGAGAGAGCCTTAATCCCTGGAAAAGTCCGGCAGCCGAGGCCTGATCCTGCCCCTTTCCCACCTGGGATGGGGCTGGAATTCGGCAGCTCCTCAATTCCAGCTGCACAGGGAGCACACAGGAGCCTCGGGGGGGTGAGTTTTCCAACTAATTCAGGTTTCAGAGGGAAGGGAACGGGGGTGAGGTGGTTTTTTGGGATCCAGCCCAGCCCATCCTTTCCCAAAACCAGGAGAAAAATTCCTTGGAGAAGGACAACCAACCCCCCAAACCCCCCCCTCTGGCACAAGGGGCTCCTCAGCCACCCCCCAATTCCCTGGATCAGCTTTTCCAGGGAAAACAAACCTTCTTTTTTTTGGGGGGGGGACAAAGCCACAGGGAAGAGATGCTGTGGATTCCAGGGATCCCCCCGTGCCAGGGACACCCCGGGAAGCTCCTTGTCCAGAGCCCCACAATCCCTAAAGTCCCAGTTCCGAGAGCAAAGGGGGTTTTTCCAAGGGTTTATCCCACTGGATCACATCCCCCTTTCCCTGGGACACTGGGAAGCTCCTTGTCCAGAGACCCACAATCCCAAAAAGTCACAGTCCCAAAAGTCACAATCCCAAAAGTCACAGTCCCAAAAATCACAATCCCAAAAAGTCACAATCCCAAAAGTCACAATCCCAAAAATCACAATCCCAAAAAGTCACAATCCCAAAAGTCACAATCCCAAAAAGTCACAATCCCAAAAAGTCACAATCCCAAAAGTCACAATCCCAAAAGTCACAATCCCAAAAGTCACAATCCCAAAAGTCACAATCCCAAAAAGCCACAAGCAATTCCAAAAGCAAAGGGGGTTTTTCCATGGGTTTATCCCACTGGATCACATCCCCCCTTTCCCTGGGAAGCTCCTTGTCCGGAGACCCACAATCCCAAAAGTCACAATCCCAAAAGCCACAATCCCAAAAAGTCACAGTCCCAAAAGTCACAATCCCAAAAATCACAATCCCAAAAATCACAATCCCAAAAGCCACAATCCCAAAAGTCACAGTCCCAAAAAGTCACAGTCCCAAAAAGTCACAGTCCCAAAAAGTCACAATCCCAAAAAGTCACAATCCCAAAAGTCACAATCCCAAAAGTCACAATCCCAAAAATCACAATCCCAAAAAGTCACAATCCCAAAAGCCACAATCCCAAAAATCACAATCCCAAAAAGTCACAATCCCAAAAATCACAATCCCAAAAGCCACAATCCCAAAAATCACAATCCCAAAAAGTCACAATCCCAAAAAGTCACAATCCCAAAAGTCACAATCCCAAAAATCACAATCCCAAAAAGTCACAATCCCAAAAGTCACAATCCCAAAAGCCACAAGCAATTCCAAAAGCAAATGAGGATTTTTCCACGGGTTTATCCCACTGGATCACATCCCCCCTTTCCCTGGGACAATCCACAGGGATCCCATCCCCCCCAAAAAAAAAAAAACTCCACCCCAAAAGCCTCCCCCCACTCCGGGAGAAATTTAGGTTAAAACTGAGCCTTTTTGGAGTAAAATAAAGCAGGGGAAGGACAATTCCCGACAGGGGAGGATTTGGGGGGGCACTGGGTGGGCTTTGGGGTGTCCAGGGATGGGGTGAGGGCTCCAGGGTGGGCTGAGCCCCCTCCCCTGAGGATCCAGGCTCCCAAAACCCCACAATTTCACCCCAAAATGCTGCTCCATCCCCCCCAGGGGTCTATGGAGGGATCTGGGGGGGGAAAGGGGGGTTGAGCCTCCCCCTTCTATCCCCTTCACTCCCAAAACCCCACAGATTTCCCCCAAAACGCTGCTGCCCCTCAGGGCTCTATGGCTGAGACCCCCCCCCTTCCCTGTGTGTCCATGACCCTAAAATCTCAGAGTTTCACCCCAAAACGCTGCTGTCCCCCAGGGCTCTATGGCTGAGACCCCCCCCTTCCCTGTGTGTCCATGATCCTAAAATCTCAGAGTTTCACCCCAAAACGCCCATGGTGTGTGGGGGGGGAGGGGGCTCAGCCTGCCTCCCTGAGTCCCTGCGCTCCCAAACCCTCCAAGTTTCACCCCAAAACGTTCCTCCCCCCCCCAGGGGTCGGGTTGAGCCCCCTCCCCGAGCCCCTGCACTCCCAAACCCCTCCAGTTTCACCCCAAAATGCCGCTCCCCCCCAAAAGGTCGGGCTGAGCCCCCTCCCCGGGGGTCCAGGCTCCCAAAACCCCCCGGTTTCACCCCAAACCCCAGGGGTCTATCTAAGGTGGGCTGAGCCCCCTCCCCGAGCCCCTACACTCCCAAATCCCCCCACTTTCACCCCAAAACGCCGCTCCCCACCAGGGGTCTACCCAGGGTGGGCTGAGCCCCCTCCTCCGAGTCCCTACAGTCCCAAACCCCCCCACTTTCACCCCAAACCCCAGGGGTCTATCCA
>NW_024105026.1:0-21580 GCF_003945595.2 Pipra filicauda | reverse complement strand
GGAATCCCGCGCGCCCGACTCACCGTTGGGCCGGATGTTGATGAAGGGGTAGTTGGGCATCACCAGCTTGTTGAAGTTGAACTTGTAGGTGAACCTCTTGCCCTTTGTCTTGTGGAGGATCCTCTTGTTGTAGTAATATCTGGGAAGGGATTGGGAAGAGATGGATCCGAGGCCGCTCGAGGTCCCGTTTCTTGGGAGCGGCGCCGCCGGCGCCGCCTCCGAGGTCTCGGAGAAAACTGGAGCTGCCCCGAACCTTTGGGATCTTTTTGGGGATCTTTGGGATGCAGAGTCAGGAGCTGGGGCTCCGTGACCCCCGGTGGGACCCTCCCTACCCGGGATATTCCACGATTTCTGTTGTCAGCACCGGGAAACCTCAGTCCGCCGGGAATTTTCCCAACGACCCCCTTTTCCAGCCCCTTCCTCAGCAGGAGGTTCCAAACCCCTTTTTCCCAGGTTATGACGTCCCCTGGAACACGTGGAATTCCCTTCCAACCCGGGATATTCCGTTTCAGAGGTTGTTACGTCCCTTGGAAGGGGCGGGAGAGGGCGAGATCCCGACGGGAAAAGCTGGAACGACATCCCATGTTCTCCTCGGCCCAGTCCAAACTGGGACCAGTGCCACGGGCTGGGAGCTCTCCTGGGCATTCCCGGGCACTCCCTCCCCATTCCCACCCCTGGGAATGCTGAGAAATGCCATGGAAATGTCTCCAGGAGGAGAAAAATCCCGGTGGATATTCCCTGAGAGAGGGGAATGTGTCCCTGGGACAACACCTGGAGCGACCAGAGCCGGGAAAACCAGGGCCCAAATCCCCTGGATTGGCCTGGGATTGGTTTTCATTCCCGGGATTTTCCCGGCCCAGGGATTGGGAGAGCTGGTTCCTGCTGCTTCGTGCCTTGGAGCGAGTCCCTTCCCCTTCTGATCCCCCCTTTTCTGGGATTAAAATCAATCCCTCCCCTGCCCAGGGCTTGGATCCTCCTTTCCCGGGATACTGGGGGTTGGAAGGGATCCCTGGAGATCCTCCAAGGCAGGTGAGATACTTCCATGGATGGATGGATGGGATCCACCCTCAGATCAGGGGTTTCCAGGGGATATTGGAGAGATTTTTCTTGGGATACCGAAATATTGGAGAGATTTGTAGGGATATCTGAGACATTTCCACGGATATCGGAGATATTCCCATGGATTGATCAGATTCCCTCTCAGGTGAGAGGTTTTTAGGGATATTGGAGATATTTCCAGGGATATTTGACACGTTTGTCTGGATTGATGGGATATATCCATGGACTGAGAGAATCTCCTCTCAGCTGAGAGGTTTTCATGGATATTTGAGGTATTTCTAGGGATATCTGAGGTATTTGTCTGGATTGATGGGATATATCCATGGACTGATGAGATTCCCTCTCGTCTGAGAGGTTTTTATGGATATTGGAGATATTTGGATGAGTCTCTCCTCACCAGAGATGCTCCAGCCCCCAAATCACCTCCAGGGATCATCCCTTCCCCATCCAACACTCCAATCCACGTCTCCCCAGGCCGGGATAGGGGGATCTTTTGTGGGAACAGCATCCAGGGGACACGGATCCCAAGGCAGGGGCGTTTTCCACCCGTTTTCCCTCCCCGTTCCCGGAGGAAACTCCCGTGTTTGCCTTTGGCAGCTCCACCCAGGAGGTATCAGAGGGTGTGGGGCAGCCAAGTCCACGCCAGGGACTGATAATTCCGTGACTTCCCGGGGACTGGGACGCTCCTGGAGCGTGGAAACACCTCCGAGGGCCGGGCCGGGCGGGTTCTCCGAGCTCTGATTCCCGAAGGCGCGGAGAAAACCGGGATAAAACCCCCGTGGAAGGGGCTGGAAGGGGAGAGGGCTGGAGGGTTTGGAGTTGGGAAGGGCAAAGGGGGGAATGCTCAGCCCTGGTCGTGGAATTATGGGATGGTCTGGGTTGGAAGGGACCTCAAAGGTCATCAAGGCCACGACCACACTCCAGGTTGCTCCAAGCCCCGTCCAGCCCGGCCTTTGGACACTTCCAGGGATGGGGAATCCATGGAATAATCTGTGCCACCACCTTCCCAGGGAAGGATTTCCCCCCAATATCCCACCTAAACCAGCACAGGGAATATCCTGGAATGGTTTGGGTTGGAAGGGACCCTCCCAGGGAAGGATTTACCCCCAATATCCCACCTAAACCAGCCCAGGGAATATCCTGGAATGCTCTGGGTTGGAAGGGACCCTCCCAGGGAAGGATTTACCCCCAATATTCCATCTAAACCAGCACAGGGAATATCCTGGAATGCTCTGGGTTGGAAGGGACCCTCTCAGGGAAGGATTTACCCCCAATATTCCATCTAAACCAGCACAGGGAATATCCTGGAATGCTTTGGAAGGGACCTTTTTGGACACTTCCAGGGACAATGGGAGAAATCAAATGGAATAAACCTGTGACCAGAGCACTCACCCACCTCCCAGGGAAGACGTATACAAAAAGCCCAATATCCCACCTAAACCAGCCCAGGGATCCTGGGATGCTCTGGGTTGGAAGGGACCTTTTTGGACACTTCCAGGGATGGGGAATCCATGGAATAACCTGTGCCAGGGCCTCACCACCCTCCCAGGGAAGGATTTACCCCCAATATCCCACCTAAACCAGCCCAGGGAATCTTGGAATGCTTTGGAAGGGACCCTCCCACCAGGCCAGGCTGCTCCGAACCCCGTCCAACCTCATCCTCGGCCACTTCCAAGGCCGGGCCCAGACGACCCGACCTAAATTCCCCCCCCGGAAAAAGCTGGGAATGCTCCTTTCCAGCCCTCCCCCCTCCTCACCTGAGGGCCCTGCTGAGCTTGTCGTAGTTCATCTGGGGTTTGCATTTCCTCCTCCCCCACAGCCGGGCCACCTCGTCGGGGTCCTTGATGACGAACTCGCCGTACTCTCCCTGCTGCCAGGCGATGACATGGCGGAATTCCTCCTTCTGGAGCAGCTCCAGGATGAAGTGCCACAGCTGGATCTGCCTGGAGCCAGGGCTGGACTCGGTTTTATAAGCCCACTCCGGGAAATGATACCCTTTGGGGGGAGAGAGAGGGGGAAAAGTGTCGCTCAAAGAGGCGCGAAAACGCGTCCGGGGTTCGCTCCGGGGGCTGGAATTCCATCGGCTATTCCAGGGTTTTGAGAGGGATTTCCACGGATTGAGGGGATCCCCCTCTCTCAGATGAGAAATTTGTTGGGGTATCTGAGAGATTTTTATGGATGTTTGAGGGGTTTCTATGGATTGGTGAGAGATTTGTATGGATCGATGAGATGTTGCCATGGATCGATGGACAAGGAATTTGTTGGGATATCCGAGAGATTTCTATGGATGTTTGAGGGGTTTCTATGGATTGATGAGGTGTTTCCATGGATCGATGAGATGTTGCCATGGATCGATGGACAAGGAATTTGTTGGGATATCCGAGAGATTTCTATGGATGTTTGAGGGGTTTCTACGGATTGATGTTTCCATGGATTGATGAGATCCCCTTTTGGACAAGGAATTTGTTGGGATATTTAAGAGTTGTAGGGATATCTGAACTATTTCCAAGGATTGATGAGATGTTTCCATGGATTGATGAGATCCCCTTTTTGGACAAGAAATTTTGAGGGATATTTGAGAGATTTCCATGGATAGCTGAACTATTTCCATGGATTGATGAGATCCCTCTCAGATGAGAAATTTGTAGGGATATTCCAAAGATTTCCATGGATTGATGAGAGATTTCCATGGATTGATGAGATGTTTCCATGGATTGATGAGATCCCCTTTTGGACAAGGAATCTGTCGGGATATCTGAGAGATTTCCACGGATATTGGAGATATTTCCATGGATTGATGAGATCTCTCTCAGGTGAGAGATTTGTAGGGATATTTGAGAGATTTCCATGGATAGCTGAACTATTTCCATGGATTGATGAGATCCCCTTTGGGACAAGAAATCTGTAGGGATATTTGAGAGATTTCTATGGATTGATGAGATGTTTCCATGGATTGATGAGATGTTTCCATGGATTGATGTGATCCCCCCTCTCAGATAAGAAATTTGTGGGGATATTTGAGAGATTTCTATGGATATTTGAGAGATTTCTATGGATATTTGAGAGATTTCTATGGATTGATGAGATGTTTCCATGGATTGATGAGATTCCCTTTTGGACAAGGAATTTTTAGGGATATTTGAGAGATTCCTACGGATATCTGAGCTATTTCCATGGATTGATGAGATCCCTCTCAGATGAGAAATTTGTACAGGTATCTGAGAGATTTCTATGGATTGATGAGATTCCCCCCCCCCCTCAGATGAAAGATTTCCACGGATATTTAAGATATTTCCATGGAATGATGAGATTCCCTCCCGGATGACAGATTTGCAGGGATACTGGAGAGAGATTTCAGGTTTAATCCCATGTTTAATCCCAGGAGGAGAGACCCAGCTCTCCACCTCCAGCTTTCAGACCCCTCTTCCTGGAGAATCCCTAAAAAAAACCACCCAAAAAATGGGAAAACTGAGGGGGGTGGAAGCGCCAGGAACCCAAAACCTGCTGGAATGAACCAAATTTGCCTGGAATCATGGAATGGTTCGAGTTCCACAGTCCAGGTGGCTCCAAGCCCCATCCAACCCGTCTTTCAGCACTTCCAAGGATTGGAAATAAGGCCAAAAAAAATCCCGATTTGAGGATTTAAGTTCGTGTGGATTCCAGGGCGGCTCCAGATCCCGACTCCGCCGTGCCAACGGATATTCCTGAGGGACTGCCAAGCTCCAGATCCCTCGGGATATTTCCCAGCACAACTCCCAGCACGAGGCTGCTTGGGGGGTTTTTTTTGGGTGTTTTTTTTGTGGCCACAATTCCAAACCCCATCCAGGAGAACCCACATCCCACCCCAAGACTCCAAACAGACCCGAGCAGGATCCAGCCCTCAGAAATTCCCAAACCCTTCCAGGTAATCCATCTCCAGGGGGGGGGTTTATTGGCATTTTCACATCCCAGCCCTCAGAAATTCCCAAACCCTTCCAGGTAATCCATCTCCAGGGGGGGTTATTGGCATTTTCACATCCCAGCCCTCAGAAATTCCCAAATCTTTCCAGGTAATCCATCTCAGGGGGTTATGGCATTTCACATCCCGCCCGCAGAAATTCCCAAACCCTTCCAGGTAATCCATCTCCAGGGGGGGGTTTATTGGCATTTTCACATCCCAGCCCTCAGAAATTCCCAAATCTTCCCAGGTAATCCATCTCCAGGGGGGGTTTATTGGCATTTTCACATCCCAGCCCTCAGAAATTCCCAAATCCTTCCAGGTTATCCTTCTCCAGGGGGGGGTTTATTGGCATTTTCACATCCCAGCCCTCAGAAATTCCCAAATCTTCCCAGGTAATCCATCTCCAGGGGGGGTTTATTGGCATTTTCACATCCCAGCCCTCACAACCCACCGAGGAAATCTCAACCCTCGCTCGCCTCAGCCCTGGAGAGGCAAAATTAACCCTCCTCGAGCTCCTTTATCCCGGGAAAAGGGCTGGGAATGGCTGAAAACTCGAGCCTCTCGACTTCCTTACCTCCTCCTCCTTCAGGTTTATCCACAATGCTGCAGCCTGCTTTCATTTTCTCCCTCCTGCCAACTGTGGAACACAAGGAAAGCGGCGTCAGCCGCAGGGATTTCTCCGGAGAGAGGATCCTGCCCATCCCCAGGGATGGTCCCCTTTTCCCATCTAATCCCAGTCCTGCCTGGGATCCCCGGGAAGGAGCTCGGCGGGGCCGTCAGACAGACAAAACAAGCCCAACACAGTTTGTCTCCTGTTACTAGACGGGCTCTGCTGCCAAAATACACAACTCCCAGCTCGCCCAGATGTCCCAGGGAGGGGAAAAAGGGGAGGGGAGAAAAATCCCGGCTCCTGATCCCCTGCTGGAAATTCCTGCTGCCGTGAGGTGAGGGATCCCTGAGGGATCCCGGAATCCAGAGCTGGGTCCTCCCCCCAAAAAAAGGGGATACGAGGAGTGACAGCTCTGTGGGAGCCCCCTGGGAGGGAGAGGAGCCTCCCAGAAGGGGCTGGAATACCCTGGGAAGGGGCTGGAATACCCTGGGAGGGGCTGGAGCCCCTCAGGAGGGTCTGATCCCCCCCAGTACCAGCACCCAGACAACCCCCCCTTGGGTCCCACCGTCCTCAGAGGAGCCCCCCCAGGGCCTTCAGGAGGGTCCAGTACCCAAATGACCCCCCAGGTAAAAACTGGAGCCCCCCTGGGAGGGACTGGAGCCCCTCAGGAGGGTCTGATCCCCCCCCAGTACCAGCACCCCCCTTGGGAGGGACTGGTCTCACCGTCCCCAAAGGAGCCCCCCCGGGGCCTTCAGGAGGGTCCGTCCCCCTCCAGCACCCAAATGACCCCCCCCAGGGATGAACTGGAACCCCCTTGGAAGGGACCGGAGCCCCTCAGGAGGGTCTGATCCCCCCCAGTACCAGCACCCAGACAACCCCTCCTTGAGTCCCACCGTCCCCAAAGGAGCCCCCCCGGGCCTTCAGGAGGGTCCATTCCCCTCCAGCACACAAACGACCCCCCAGGTACGAACTGGACCCCCCCTGGGAGGGACCAGAGCTCCCCCAGAGGGTCCCTTTCCCTCTGCCCAGCACCCCCGTGACCCCCCCGGGGCCGACCCGGAGCCCCCCGGGGAGGGTCCCATCCCCCTGTCCCAGCACCCACATCACCCCCCCCGGCACAAACCGGAGCCCCCCGAGCCCGGCAGCCACAAAAGCCCCCCCAGGGGTGACCAGAGCCCCCCCCGGGGAGGGTCCATTCCCTCCCACCACCCACCCACCACCCAAACGACCCTCCCCGAGATGAACCGGCGGCCCCCCCCGGAACGCACCGAAGCCCCCCGGGGAGGGAGCGGAGCCCCTGGAGAGGGGCCGATCCCCCCCCCCCGCCTCCCCCGGAGCCCCCCCGGGGCTGTTCCACCCCCCCCCTCCCCGTGTTTCCCAGCCCCGGGAGAGGTTCAAAGCACGTAAATGGC
Organism: Pipra filicauda; assembly: GCF_003945595.2. Lineage (NCBI taxonomy): Eukaryota > Metazoa > Chordata > Aves > Passeriformes > Pipridae > Pipra > Pipra filicauda. The sequence goes on along the minus strand of NW_024105026.1, from coordinate 14,559 downwards.
CGCCGGGAGGGGCCGCGGCGCCGCGGCGGCGGCGGGGCCGGGGCTGCTCCGTTACAGCCCCGCCGGCCTGTCCCGGCCTGTCCCGGCACGGCCCCGCCCGGCCCCGCCCGGGCCCCGGGGCAGGGGGGGGGGGAGCCGCCCCGACCGGGAAACCCACCGGGGATCGGCAACAAGGACCACCCGGGACCCCCCCCGGGAACCATCGGGACCCCCCCTCGGGAACGGGGAGCACCGGGAACCCCCCCCCCGAGAATGGGGAGCACCGGGACCAACGGGGATCCACCCGGGAACCGGGGACCTTCCACAGCCCCCCCCGCGGGACCCCCCCCCGGCCCCGGGGACGGGGGACCCTGCGCGGCCTCCCCCGCTCCGGGACCACCGGGCAGGTCGTTGCCGCAGCCCCGAGAGCCCCTCCGGTAACCGGGGGATGGGGGGGGGTGTCCCTGTTTACTCTCAAGTCAAAATAACCGGGGGCCGTCCCTGTTTAATGTTCCCCCGGTAACCGAGGGGGGCCTCATTTACCCTCCCGGTAACCGGGGAGGGGGGGGAACTGTCCCTGTTTACCCCTTCCCCGGTAACGGGGGGGGCTCATTTATTCCTCGCTAGTAACGTGGGGGGGGGGGTCCCCGTTTTCCCCTCTGCCGGTAACTCCGCGTTATTTATTCCTCCCCGGTAACGGGGGAGGCGGATGCCGGGATGGGTCGGGGGGGGGGGAAACGAGCCCCCCCCCCCCCCCCCCGTACCGCCCCGTTCCCGCGCCCCCGCCTTTCACCGCCCCCCCCCGCTTCCCGGGGGGGGGCTTCTCGTTCACCCCCCAACCCTTAACCCGCCAATCCCCTCCCCCCCGGTCCTCCCCGTTGCCCCCCCCCCTTCCCCCCCGTAATTCCCGGTTTTTATTCTTCGCCCCCCGGTTTGCCCCCCCCCCCCCCGCGCCCCATCGCCAAAAACGCCTACATAACCGCCCCCCCCCCGCCACTTCCACCCACATCACCCCCCCGTTACCCCCCGTTAACCCCCCCGGGCGCCCCCCCCACCAACCCCCCGGGCCGTACCTGCGGGGGCGGCGCGGGCGGATCACGGGGGAGGGGGGCGGGTTGCGGGGCAGGCGGGGGGGGCGGGCGGGGATGTTGCCGGTGCGGGGTGGGCCGCGCTCGGAGCCGCTCCCGGTGCCGTTCCCGGGTTCCCGGAGCCTTCCCCCCGGAGCCGCCGCCGCCGCCGCCGCCGCCGCCGGAACCGGAACCGCCGCCGCCACCGCCCACGCGCTTCCGGTCCGCGCGGCCCCCGCGCCACTTCCGCTTCCGGTGGGGAACTGACCCCCCCCCCCCCCCCCCCAACCAAAAAAATAAACAATGATAATACCGTCCAAAAATAAAAACACCACGGGAAGGATCATCCCGCCCCTCTACACCCCCCCCCCCCAAAAAAAAAAAATAATCCAGGCTCGGAGTGGTTGGTTCCGACCCCCCACCCCAAAAAAAAAAAAACTGCCCCCAAAAAATATCCCCCCCCACCAGAAAACATCCCCCCAAAAGACACACTCCCCCAAAAACACACTCGCCCCCAAATAACACCCCAGAAAACGTCACGCCCCCCAAAAATATTCCCACCCGGAGCGGCGGATTTCGGGCCCGCCCCTCCCTGAAAAAACAAAAACGAGCCCCACCAAAAATCTCTCTCCCCCCCCCCCTTAAAATATCCTCCCACCGGCAAAAAATATCTCTGTGCTGGGATCCTGGGATTTGGGGATCCAGCTGTGCTGGGGGTGCTGGTATAGGGGGATCCTGGTCCACGGGATCCTGATATAGGGGGATCCAGGAATGTGGGGGTCTGGTTGTGCAGGGATTCTGATTTATGGGGATCCTGGTTTAGGGGGATCCAGGTACACAGGGGGTCCAGCTGTGCAGGGGTCCTGGTGTGAGGGGATCAAAATGTGCAGGGATCTAGTTGTGGAGGATCCAGCTGTGCAGGAATCCAGCTATGTGGGAATCCTGGTCTATGGGGATCCAGCTGTGTGAGTATCCTGGTCTACAGGGATCCAGCTGTGCAGGGATCCTGCTATATGGAGATCCAGCTGTGTAGATATCCTGATCTCTGGGGATCCAGCTGTGCAGAGATCCTGATCTCTGGGGATCCAGCTGTGTGAGTATCCTGGTCTGTGGGGATCCAGCTGTGCAGGGATCCAGCTGTGCAGGGATCCAGCTGTGTGAGTATCCTGGTCTAAGGGGATCCAGGGATCCTGGTCTATGGGGATCCAGCTGTGTGAGTATCCTGGTCTGTGGGGATCCAGCTGTGCAGGGATCCAGCTGTGCAGGGATCCAGCCCTTTGGGGCTGGGGCTATGGGGGGGACCTGGCTGTGCTGGGTCTGGGGGCTGGGGATGGACCCCCATCCCTGATGTTCTTCTGCACAGCCTTGGGGGTGCTGCCCCCCCAAACCCCCCCGAGTGTCCCCACCATCCCGGTGCCAGCCCAGCCCTCGGTGTCACCCCATGTCCCCTCCACACACGTGTCCACCCCCCCCCCACCCCATAAATCCACCCCCACCTCGCCTTCCTCCGCCTTTATTGGAGTCATGGGGCATCCAAAACACGGGGGGGGGGATGTGGGAGCCCCCCCAGGCCAGCCCTGCTCCCAGAGCACGGGTGGGGACAGGAGGTGACACCTCAGGGGGACTCGGGTGTCCATCAGCCCCGGTGTCACACGGGGGGGTCGGTGGTCCCATCCTGCTCCGGGGGTCCTGCTGGGGGGAAAAGGAGGGTGAGGACGGGATCATCTCCCTCTGGGGGTGGAGGGACAAGGACGGAGCCTCTCGGGGGCTGGGACACACCCGGGACACACCCAGGACTCACCTGGGACTCACCTGGGACTCTCCAGGTCACACCTTCACCTGCACCTCGCAGTAGATGGTCCTGGGCCCGTCCTGCTGCTCGGGGGCAGAAAACAGGTCAGACCCGTGGGAAGGGGGGTGGGCGAGGTGGGACAACTCCCCCCAGGGACTTGGTGGCCCTGGGAAGTGTCCCCTTCGGTGTCCCCTCCCCGGGGAAGCCCCCCAGGAGTTCGGAGCCACTTCCAGGGGAGGAGGAAAGGGGGGCTCTGGGGGCACAGAGGGACCCCCCAGTGCTGGAGGGAAGGGGTGGAAGGTGGGGTTGGACTCAGAATGAACCGGATTTGCCCCCGGATCCCCCCCCCTCAGGCTCACCCAGTCCCGAGGCTCCGGGGAGTTTCTCCTCTGGATCTCAGAGTACAAGAGCTCCGGTGGGGGATCCTCGCTGGAGAGGGGGGAGAGGGCACCTACAGAGAGGAGAAGAAGAGCAAGAGGAGCGATCCCAGGGATGCTGGAGGGAGCTGGGACATGTAGAAGGGGGGCATGGAGCCATCCTGGCCCAGGCAGGGCAGGCAGAATCCCAGAATCCCAATTTAGGTTGGAAAAGACCTCTGAGGTCATCAAATCCACCCTGTGCCGTGTCCCCACCTCGCCCCCAGCCCAGAGCACTGAGTGTCCGGCCCTTCCTTGGACACCTCCAAGGCCTGACCACCCTTCCCAGGAACAAATCCCTCCTCGTGTCCCACCTGAACCTCTCCTGGCGCAGCCCGAGGCCGTTTCCTCTTGTCCCTGTTCCCTTCCAGTGCCTGACAACCCTTTCCACAAAGAAAAGGAGTGAGGGGAGAAGCTCTCTCCCCCTTTCCCAGCTCTGTTGATCCCAGCTCTGAGCTCAAAGCCCAGCGGTGCCCACCTCCCTCAGGCTTCTTCCTCCTCCTCCTCCTCCTCCTCCAGATCCAGGCAATGCCAAGCAGGGCCAAAATGCCCACGGCCCCCAGCACCAGGCACACGTGTCTCCTCTGACAGGCCCCCGTGTCTGCAGGGACGAGCCGTGGTGGGTGCCAGGGGGGGTGAATTCACCTCCTGGGGGGGCGAATCCGGGCACAGGAGGGGTTTTTTACCCTGCTGCTGGCACAGGGTGTCCAGGTGGAGGGAGACATTCCGCTCCTGGGCGGGATTCCGGGCCAGGCAGGTGTAGGTGGAGTTGAAGGCAGCGACGGGCAGGGCCAGGCACAGGGTCTGGTTGTCCCCGCAGAGCTGTGCCTGTGGCACCCCCAGAGAGCCGCCGAGCTGCCAGGTGACTGTGGCATTGCTGCCCGGGGGCGCCTGGCACCGCAGGGTGAGGTTGCACTCCCGGGGGGTGAGGGAGAGCCGCTGCCCCTGGATCTGCGGCTCCGGCACCGGCTCTGTCGGAGGCGCAAACAAACCTGTCCCACGGCCCGGGGAGGGGGAGGTGGAAGGGCAGAGCGAGGGAAAGGGGAAGCGCCGGGGTCGCGGCTGGTCCCGGAGCCGGGACAATCCCCGTGACGGGCGCGCGGCACCCGGAGCGGTTTCCCTTCCCCTTTCCCAGCGCTCACACCTCCGGCTGCCGGGGGTTGTAAAGCCGCTTCCAGGAACCGCTGCTCTGCAAACAAACCCACCGTAGACGGAGAGGGTGAAGAGTTGTGTCTCCACGGTCGCTGGCTCCAGTTTAATCCGAGCCTCGTAGACGCCGCTGTCGCCCCTCTCCAGGGTCCCGATCCTCAGCTCCGTCTTGTTCATCTCCACCCGGCCCCTGAATCGATCCTGGGGGTCGGGGCGCTTGAATTTACCGCTGTCGAACTCGGCCACTGTGATCTTGACACTGCCGACACCTAAAAATGTCCACTCGATCGCCTTCACCTTCTTGTCGGGGGGCAGATCCAGGGAGAGCAGCGCGGACCCCCCCAGGACACCGTTCACCTGCCGGGTCCGAGGGGTCGCAGCACCTGGTGGGGACAGGGATAATCTGGAGACCTGGAACAGGGATAATCTGGAGGCTGGAGACCCCCAGCCCCCCCCCCCCCCGGTCCCTTCCCTCGGCCCCCTCCCTCCCGAGGGACCCCGTGGGCAGCTGCCCACCGGGGCCTGAGTCACGAGAGCGCGGCGCCCGCCTGGGATGATTCATCGCATCCCACACCCATCCCCTCTCCTGGCGGCGTTCCCGGCACGCAGGGACCACCCGCGGGGCTGGGAACACCCCGGGGGCTCGCGGGGCCTCGTCCCGGTGTCACCCCGTGTCCCCCCACGTCCCCCCACACACGCACGGGTCACCCCCACAGCAGGGACGCCACGGTCCCCGTCGTCTCTAAGCCCCGATTAAGGCTCAAACCGGGCAGGTTTAAAGTTAAACCTCCGGGAAATGTCCCCAGGGGTCAGGGACCAACCGTGGGGTTGGATGTCCCCGGGGTCGGGGGTTGCTGGGGGCCCGCGGTGCCTTGTCCCGGTGTCCCCCCGTGTCGCCCCCCGTGTCACCCTACACGTGCACAGGTCGCCCCCCAAAAAATGGGCGAGACAGGGAGTGTTCTCCCAACTGTGTCTAAGCCCAAGTGGGGCTCAAACCGGGCAAGTTTAAAGTTAAACCTCCGGGAAATGTCCCCATGGGTCAGGGACCAGCCGGGGACCACCCTCAGGGCTGGGACCCCCCCGGGGTCGGGGGGATGCTGGGGGCTCACGATGCCTCGTCCCCGTGTCACCCTACACGTGCACAGGTCACCCCCTGACAGAGGAAACCGCCCCCACCGTGTGGGGCTGAAACCGGGGCGGGTTTCGGGTTTAAACCTTCCGAAAACTCCCCCCGTGGTGGGGACGGGGACCCTCCACCCCAGCGCTCTGGGGCAGCTCAGCTACGCCGCCTCCCCCCCCTCCCCATCCCTGGGGGGCACCGAGTGGCTCCACTCGGGCTCCGAGACCCCGAAAGCCGCCAGGAGCCCCCCGCAGCCTCCCCCGGGGGCAGCGACAGACGGTTCCCACAGCGCAGCCCCGTCCTGCCCGCGGGCGGCTCGCTCGGCGCCGGCCCCGCTCTCGCTCTCCCCGCAGCCACTCGGCTTTGCAGAGACGGAGGCGAGACGAGGGGGAAAAAAAAGGGGGGGGCTGAGAAACCGCAGCCCCCGCTGCTGCAGCCTCGGGGGGTTCGTTGCCCACCTCCCCCTCCCTCTCCCCGGCTCACGGGATGCGCTGCCCGGGGTGTGCGGGAGGAGGGGGGGGCTCGCTCGGGGACCCCCACGCAGGGGGTGAGAGGGGCCGGGGAGCGCCCGGCGGGGTGAGGGGGGTTAAACACCCGCCCCCTGCCCGCTCCCTGCGCCCGGAGCGTTTCCCGGGTACCCCCGAGGGCTGCGGGATGCGATTCCTTCCCCCCCTCCCCCGAGGAAGCAGGTACGTGACGGGGATGCCGCAGTCAGGGCAACCTTCGGCCTCCCTCTTCCTCCTCGAGGAAACACCCCGGGAAACCCGGAGAGGTCCCTCCTTGCCGAAATTAATTTCCCTTTTCTTTTTTCCAGCGGGTTGGCCAAGCTGAGGGGTCCCAACAGCCCCCCCCCGGGGGTGACCCAGCCCCGGGCACTGGGGTCCGGCCCCACCAGGCCCCACAAAACCTCTCGGGGATGGATTTTTGGCGGCAGGAAATCAAGGAGGGGAGGCTGAGCAACCACCCCACCCCCCCTCCCCCCGCCCGAGGGACCACCGGTGCCCCGGGGCATCATTCCTGCTCCTTCCCAGAGGGAAAGGCTGTTCCCCCCCCCGGACACCTCATGGATTTCCCCCCGACGTTCATTTTGCAGCCGGGACCCAAAAAGTCGCACTCTCAGTTCTCTCCCACCGCTCCCAAAAACCGGGGGGGGGGGTTGCTAAAAACGGGGGGCACGAGCGCTGGAACGCCGGGATCCCCTCCCAGCCCGGCTGTTCTCCCACCCTCCCAGACCCACCTGCCACTCCCAGGAGCAGGACCAGCAGCCGGGGGACGCGGGGCCGGGCGGGGCCGGGCGACGTCCCCATCGCTCCAAAGCCGCCCAGCTCAGCTCTGAGCGCTCGGAAAAAGGGAACGCGAATCGAAAACCACCTTGCAGGGGAGTGGCGAAGGGCAGGACACACCGCTGGGGACAACGCCGAGCCCCAAAGCCCGGCGGGGGTCGGGGCGATCTGTCCTTCCCTGCCTCCCTCCTCCCGCTGCCCCCGGGAGGGTTTGGAGCTGCTTCCCAAGGCGCTGCTGCCGCCCAGCCTTTGTTTTCCACCTGGAATCAGGTGCAATAAGAGCAGGGACGAGCCGGATGCTGCGGGCGCTGGGCAAATAACACCAGCTGGTGCCACAAGTGCAGCACAAGTGGAGTCCTTGTTGCCGTGGCGGGCACGGGCTGAGGGGCACGAGGGGTTGGCCTGGCTGGAAATCGAGGGGAGGGGGTCCCTGTGGGCTTGGGAATGTCCCGGCTGGGGCTCCTGCACCTGGGATGCTCCTGAACCCCACGCTTGGGGTGTCCCATCAGCCACTCCCAGGATGCTCCTGTCCCCTGCATCCCGAGTGTCCCCCGGATCCGGGGTGTCCTGTCCCCCGTATCCAGTATCCAGAGTGTCCTGTCCCCCATATCCAGAGTGTCCTGTCCCCCATATCCAGGGTGTCCTGTCCCCCATATCCGGGGTGTCCTGTCTCCCATATCCAGGGTGTCCTGTCCCCCATATCCGGGGTGTCCTGTCCCCTGCACTGGGGTGTCCTGTCCCCCATACCCGGGATATCCTGTCCCCCATACTCAGGGTGTCCTGCCCCCCATATCCGGGGTGTCCTGCCCCCCATATCTGGGGTATCCTGTCTCCCATATCTGGGGTATCCTGTCCCCCATATCCAGGGTGTCCTGTCCCCCATATCTGGGGTATCCTGTCCCCCATATCCGGGGTGTCCTGCCCCCCATATCCCGGGTGCACACACACACACACACACACACACACACACGTGTCCCTGTGCCCACCCCTGCCCATCCCTGCCCTCCCCTGCCCGCCCCTCCAGCTCCCCCCGTGACCTCACCAACATTTATTTGCTGTTTTTACACCGGGGGGGGTCTGGGCGGGGGGTCCCCGTGGCAGTGGGTGCTGGACACACAGGCGGTGAGACCCCCCCTCCGTGCGCGGGCTACGCGGGAACAGCGAGGGGAGGGACGGGAGGGGAGGGGAGGGGGCGCTTCCCGTGGCTCTGCACCGGCGACGGACGGTCCCTTCCGCATCCCCCCGGGGGTGCCCCCCAGGGCCGCTCCAGTGGGGTCGGGAGGGCACCGCCGCATGTCCCCCCCCCCCGCTCCGCGTCCCCTTGGCAGCGGCCGAGCGGGTGGGCACGACCCCCCCCCCCCCCAACGTGGGCATCTCCCCGCGGAGGGTCCCTGCGAGACCCCGGGAGGGGGGAGCTGGAGGTTGGGGGTCCACGTGCCCCCCGGGGCGGCTCGTCGTGGTCCCTCCCGGCGATGTCCCCCCACCCCCCCCGCCCCGGCCAAGTCCCGGGGGGCGAATCCCGGGGTTTTCCCCCATCCTGGAGCATCCCAGAGCACACGGAAGGGGGGGAGGACCACGGAGAGACCCCCCAGCTCCGCCGCCGCCGCCTCGGTCCGGGATCGCGCTCCCCAAACAGCCTCGGAGGGCACCGGGGAAGGAGGTTGGGGATGAACCGGAGGAGGGGGTGGGTGGGGGGGTGAGGGGTTGGGGAAGGGGGTCCGTCCGGCTGAAGTCCCGCGGTGGAGCCTCCCGATCCCGGAGCCGAAACGGGGGGGCTGGATTTGGGTTGGGATTTGGCACACGACGCACTTTTACAGCCCTTCCAGGAGATCCCGGCGCTCCGGCCCTGCGGGTGCCTGCGGGACAGAGCAGAGCCTTTCTCAGCCCCCTCCCACGAACGGGAGACCCCCCCGGCGCTGGCGGTGCCCGTTTTTGGGGGCAGCTCCCCTTCCCCCCCCCGCCCCGCACCTGAGGGTCTATGTCACCTCCTCGGCCGTGTCCCCTGGCGCTGCCTGGCCCTGCTGCTGCTCCTCGCCGGGGGCGGCCGCCGGTGCTTTCTGCGGCGAGCTCTGCTCCTGGTTATTCTCGGGGTGACTCGGGCCCTGCGGCAGAAATTTGGGGGAGGGAGGGGAAGGGGGATGCTGCTGAGGGACCTGCTGGCCCCGGGAAGCCCCCGTGGGATGCTGTGCCCTGGCGCAGAGCCCACCTTGCACCCACCTTGCCGGGACCCCGGGGTGACCCGGACACGGCTGCGACCCCAGTGACCCCACCGGGCCCCCCCTCATTGTGGCTGTGACCCCAGTTTGATGTGGACCCGCCCCCCCCCAGCACGGTGGGGACCCCCCTCCCCCGGCCCCCAAGCCCCTCCGGGGGCCTCACCTGGTCATTACCTTCCGGGGGGCTCCGGCACACGATGTCGGTGTACTGGGGCTCCGAGGGGCTTTCCTCGGCGGCCACCGTGGGGGTGGCGGCTGCGGGGAGCCGGAGTGTTCCAGGGAAACAGCCCCTCCCCATTCCCCCAGCCTCTCCCCGTTTCTCCAGCCCCTCCCCACTCCCCCAGCCCCCTCTCTGCTCCCCCAGCCCCTTCTCTGCTCCCCCAGCCCCTTCCCCCAGCCCCTCCCCACTCCCCCAGCTCCCCCCCCCCAGGCCCTCCCCGTTTCCCCAGCCCCCTCCCCGCTCCCCCAGCCCCTCCCCACTCCCTCAGCCCCCTCCCCGCTCCCCCAGCCCCTCCCCGCTCCCCCAGCCCCCTCCCTGCTCCCCCAACCCCTTCCCTACTCCTTCAGCCCCTTCCCCATTTCCTCGAGCCCCCTCCCTGCTTCCCAAGCCCCTTCCCTCCGCCCCACGCAGCCCCTCCCCGCTCCCCCAGCCCCTTCCCTCCTCCCCCAGCCCCTTCCCTGCTCCCCCAGCCCCTTCCCTCCTCCCTCAGCCCCTTCCCTACTCCTTCAGCCCCTTCCCCGTTTCCCCGAGCCCCCTTCCCCGCTCCCCCAGCCCCTCCGAGACCCCTCGGGGAGAAGGGGGGTGATGGGCGGGGTGTGGGGGGGTCTCCCCTTGCCTGGATCCGACGCCTTCTCGCTGTTCATCCTCCAGCACCAGAAGGCCCCCCCCAGGCTCACGGCCAGCAGGATGAGGGTCAGCACGATGTACCCCGACGTCGAGAAGGACGTTTGGCCCCCTGGCAGGGCACGGGGGGACACGTTTGTCCCCTGAGCTGTGCCCACCCCCGGGACGAGCTCCCCCCGGGCGCCGCCAGCCCCCCGCGGGTGCCCCGGGGCGAGGGTCTCACCCCCGGGGAGGGGTCTCACCCCCGGGGAGGGGTCTCACCTCCGCCCTGGCAGATGGTTTGCAGGTCGAACAGGGCGACTTTTTGGTCGGCGGGGTTGCTGACGGTGCAGGCGTAGGTGACGTTGGCGGCCGTGGGGGGCAGGTTGACCCTCAGGGTGGTCCCGTCCGGGGACAGCTGGTGGCGGTCGGGGATCAGGTCCCCGGTGAGGCTGTCGCGCTTCCAGGTGACGTTCACGGCGCCTTTCCCGGAGCCCTGGCACTGCAGGGTCAGGTTGCACCATTCCAAGGTGCTGGCCAGGAGCTGGCTGCGGGTCCGGGGGCTCGGCACCGACTCTGTGCCCAAGGAAGGGCTGGATCAGCACCGGACGGAGGGATTCGGCCACCCCGGTGTCCCCCTTGGGTGACAGGGTTTGACCACCCTGCTGTCCTCACTGTCCCCTTCAGATGACAGGGTTTGACCACCCTGCTGTCCTCACTGTCCCCCTTGAGGAACAGGATTTGGCCACCCTGCTGTCCCCTTTGGGTGCCAGGATTTGGCCCTTTGCAGAGTGTGAGGGGCTGCAGGGCCTGGGGTGCAAAGGTGGGTGTCCAAACCAACCCTAAGGAAACCCCACAGTGGCTCCGTGCCTCAGTTTCCCCCACCTATAAAGGGGTCGGTGCTTGCGCTCAGGGCTTTATATCCCTCCTCAAATCCCACCCTTGTCCTGTGCCTCAGTTTTCCAACCTGCCAAGGGGTCACTTCTCACCCTCGGGGCTCTCTGTTCCCCCTCCAACCCCACCCTTGTTCCGTGCCTCAGTTTCCCCACCCGTAAAGGGATTTAGCGCCTGCACTTGGGGCTCCCTATTTATCCCCCAAATCCCATCAGCGCCTCAGTTTCCCCACCCGTAAAGGGATTATTTCTCACCCTCGGGGCTCTCTGTTCACCCTCAAAGCCCCCCCCGTGCCTCAGTTTCCCCACAGCTAAAGGGGTCGGTGCTCACACTATTCACCCTCCGCCCCCATCGCTGCTCTGTGCTCAGCTTCCCCCACCTGCAAAGGGGTTTAGAGCTCACACTCGGGGCTTTCTTCCCTCAGCGTCTCCATCACCCACCGTAGACGGAGAGGTTGAAGGTTTGATCCTCCACCAGCGCCGGGTGCAGTTTAATCCTCGCCCCGTAGACGCCGCTGTCGCCCCTCTCCAGGGCCCGGATCCTCAGCGCCGTCTCGTTGTACCTCTCCAGCCGCTTCCCGAAGCGATCCCTGGGATCGGGGCGCTCGAACCCGCCGCGGCTGAACTCCGCCACCTGGATCATGGCCCCGGTGCCGGCGGAGAAGCTCCACTCGATCTCCTTCACCGTCTTGTTGGGGGGCAGAGCCGGGGAGAGCAGCACCGACCCCCCCAGGACGCCGTTGACCTGCTGGGGCTGCGCTCGGGCTTGGCCGAAGAGCAGCTCTGGGACAAGGAGAAAGTCACCGAGAGGTGTTTGGGGACAGCGCGGGGACAGGGCGGGGACAAGGCAGGAACAGGAGGACATTCGGGGACGGGGCCGAGCAGCATCTCCCGCCTCGGCGCGGCCGCCTGGTCTCTCCGCTGCTCCCTATCCGAGCCGGGGACGGGGTGTGTCCCCAGAAAGAGAGGGAAAGACGCCGGGCCGGGGGGGCTGGAAGCCAAAACTATGAAAGATCTACAAGGTTCGGATGCGGGTGCCCCGTCGGGATGCCGGTCTCGGGGACTGGAGGCCCAAAAGCGTGACGGGTCTACGAGGTTCGGACGCGGGTGCCCCATCGGGATGCCAAGCTCGGGGGAGCGGAAGCTAAAAAATACGAAGGAATCTGCCAGGTTCGGATGTGGGGGGGGCACCATCTGAACCCCGAGGCTCTCACCAGAACAACGCTCCAAGAGAGTCTGGGAGGAATTCCCAGCCAACACCTCCAAAACCTCATTGTCCGCCTTAAACGGCGCCTCCGCCCAGAGCCCTGCGGAAGATCGACAAGGGTTAAGGGGGTGGGGGGGGCAGCAGGGGCGGCTCCGGGGGGTCCCTGTGGGCTGGGGGTGCCGGGCCAGCAGGGGTGGAGCCCCCGGGAGCCTGTGGGATGGGTGATTCCCGCAGGGATGGAGCCTTTTCCCTCCTGCCTTATCCCAGCGCGAGGGGCAGGTTCTGAGCCTCCACCACGGGGGTTTGAGTATTTTTTTGCAGCATCTCCGCAAAAATCCTGACGCCAGGTGCCGATTGGCATCAGCTCCCTCACTTCTGGCAGCTCCAAGGAGGGCTGGAGCCCCTGCTGACCTGTGGGATCAAGGTGATTCCCGCAGGGATGGAGCCTTTTCCCTCCTGCCTTATCCCAGCCCAAGGAGCAGGCTCTGAGCCTCCACTATGGTTTTTTTTTTGCAGAATGTCTGCAAAACTCCTGATGCCAAGAGCTGCTTGACAGTTCCAGGCAGGGCTGGAGCCCCTGCCGACCTGTGGGATGAGTGATTCCCGCAGGGATGGAGCCTTTTCCCTCCTGCCTTGTCCCAACCCAAGGAGCAGGCTCTGAGCCTCCACCATGGGGTTGTTGGGGTTTTTTTTGCAGCATCTCCGCCAAAATCCTGATGCCAGGTGCTGATTGGCATCAGCTCCCTCACTTCTGGCAGCTCCAAGGAGGGCTGGAGCCCCTGCTGACCTGTGGGACCAAGGTGATTCCCGCAGGGATGGAGCCTTTTCCCTCCTGCCTTATCCCAGCCCGAGGAGCAGGCTCTGAGCCTCCACCACGGGTGGTTTGGTTTTATTTGGCAGCATCCTGAGCTCCCTGATCCAAGAATCCCGATGCCAAGAGCCGCTCAGCGTCACCTCCCTCACTCCTGGCACCTCCAGGGAGGAACGAAGTCCCTTCCAACCTGTGGGATCAGGGCAATTCCCACGGGGATGGAGCTTCTCCCTCATCCCGGCAGCTCCTCCAGCCCGAGGGGCACGTTCTGAGCCTCCACCACGGGGGTGGTTTGTGGCTTTTTTGCAGCATCTCTGCTAAAAAATCCTGATGCCAAGAGCTGCTCAGGCAGAGCTGGAGCCCCTGCCGACCCGTGGGATGCGTGATTCCCTCAGGGATGGAGCTTCTCCCTGATCCCAGCGGGCTGGGCCCGAGGGGCAGGTTCCGAGCCTCCATCACGGGTGGTTTTGGGTTTGTTCTTTTTTTTTTTTGCAGCATCCCGAGCTCCCTGCAAAAATCCCAATGCCAGGAGCCGCTCGGCACCACCTCCCTCGCTCCTGGCAGCTCCCGCCTACTTCCAAGCTGTCTCCTGTGCTGGCCCCGGCCCCCGCATCCCCCCACGCCCCTCTGCCACGCAGAACACCCCCCTCCCTTCCCTCTCTCCCTCTCCCTCTCCCCGTCCCACGCAGCCGCCCAGGAACGGGGGAGGCGGGTTGGGATGAGCGGCATCGGCTCCATCCTGCCTGGGACGGGTCGTGAATTCCCGGGATCGTCTCCCTGCTCCCCTCCCCGGAGGAGGCAGAAGCAGCTGAGCCCGTACATTAAAAAGCAGATTAAACACAGACAGCGCGGCTTTTACTCCATGTAAACCCCCCCCCCCGGCAGCCCCCCAGGACGAGCCGCATCTTTGCTCCGCTCTCTAAGACGCTTCCCCGCGGCGCTGGAGCTTTTTCGTTGCTCCGATCCCGCTTATCCCAAGCTCGATTCCTGCTCTTCCAACCCCATCTTAAACCCGAATGAATTCCCGAACACTTTTAAGCGGGAGAACGCAAAGTTTTTGGGGGGCCCGCGAAGCCGCAGGAGCCCGGGGGGAGGACGCTGAGCCCGAGCAGCAAAATAGAACTGGGAGGGGGGAGAAGCCTCCAAAATCCCGTCAGTCTCCTCACGGAGGAGCTCAGAGAGATTCTCTCCCCCCAATTTCCTCGCTGCCAAGGATGGAGCCGCTCCTGTGTCCGTCCATCCGCCGGCCGGACTCACCCGGGGCACCCTCCTCATCCTCCTCCTCCTCCCGGGAGGTTTCCCACCCTCCCGTGCAACATCTCCGCCCCGGGAGGGGGGTCCCCGCCGGCCGCCCCCGCGCTGTCGGAGGGGCGGCCGGAGGAAATGACGGCCGGGAAAAGCCTGGTTGGTGCCAGGCCTCCGCCAAGCGCCTCCCCGGCATCCTCCCGGCTCATCCTGTTTACCCCAGATTTTTTGGAACACGAGGCTCCGCAGCCCCGGCTCCGCTGCAGGATCCGGAGGGAGGGGGGGGAGAGGAGGGAGGAGGATAAATGTGTTGATGCTCGATGCGTTCGGCATCTGGATTAGCCCGACTCGAGCTTTCCTCAGACTCCCCAAAAAAACAGATCTCCGGGGCCGATTTTAACCTCGGGTTTACTCACCCCGAGCCTGGATTGCGCTTTTCCTCGCCCTCCCCGCTCCCCGCGTTCTGCCATAAAATAATTCCCATCCCAGAAAGCAGCTGGAGAACTCCAAAGCGTGGAAAACAGGCTTTTCCCACCGAGCCGGGGCAGATATTTGGCA
>NW_024105025.1:0-67697 GCF_003945595.2 Pipra filicauda | reverse complement strand
AAGGGAAGACCTCCCAGCTCCTCTGAGAGGTTCCTTTTTTTTCCCCCCTTTTAAAAGGTATATAAATGAAAATTGGAAAGGGCTGGCGAGGAGGTGTGAGATTTTTCTCGGGTTTTATTTGCAGCCTTGCGTTTTTTATCCTTAATAGATTTATAATACGCAGGTCCCTTTATTTGTTTCCATAAAATTAACTAGTAAATTTAAAATGGAAAAAGGCTCGTAACAGGAACCAGGTCGTGTCTGCCAAGGCTGAAAACGCTGCTGTGTTTATGAAAGGTGGACAAGGGCATTCCTCCCTCTGCCAGGTTTTCCCAGTGCCACATGTTGTTGGAGGGATATAAAACTTTTCCTAACGAGAAGCTGGAGGAATGTTGATTTTCTAATTGCCCCCCCACACACACCTTGGGTTTTTTTGTGGTTTTTTTTCGGTGCAAGCTGCTGGTTGTTTTGGGCTTTTAGAAAAAAATGGGATTGGAATTTGGAAGTCTGGGAGTTTGGAATGGGAGGGAAGGAGGGCCTGGAGGTGTGGGATGGATCCGTGGTGGTGGGGACCGATTGTGACACTGTGGGGAAGTTCCTCAACATTCCAGCCCTTCCGATCCTGTTCTTATAATTGGGATTTGTATCCCTTGGATTTTGTTCTCCTGGTGTTTTTTTAGGTTGTTTTTGAGCAAGGAATTCTTTGTGATGTGCATAAAATCATGCCAGGGTGTTCCTGCTGGGGGACCTTGTGGTGTCTTTGGGTGAAAACTTTGGGTGATGGGTCAGAGGTTGGACTTGATGATCTTGGAGGTCTTTTGCAACCTAAATTATTCCATGAAATACCTAAATGCTGAGGTATTGCTGATGTGTTGTATCATGGAATGGATTGGATTGGAAGGGAATTTAAAGACTGTGAAGTTCCACCCCCTGCCATGGGCAGGGACACCTTCCCAGGTTGCTCCAAGCCCTGTCCAACCTGGCCTTGGACACTTCCAGGGATCCAGGGGCAGCCACAGCTTCTCTGGGCAACCCGTGCCAGGGCCTCCCCACCCTCCCAGCCAGGAATTCCTTCCCAATATCCCATCTATCCCTGCCCTCTGGCACTGGGAAGCCATTCCCTGTGTGCTGTCCCTCCATCCCTTCTCCCAAGTCCCTCTCCAGCTCTCTTATAATTTCCCTCTTATAACTTTTCCTGAAAACAGGTTGTTAGGCAAATTTAATTAAATAAAATGGATTAATTCACTGGAATGGTCAAAGAGGGATCAAAGTGCAGACGAGCTTCGTGGAATCTCATGGAATTTTTTTGGCACTGGATTCAGGCTCATCTGCACAGAGATGGCACTTTCCTTTTTCCAGCCAATTCCAATCTGTGCTTCCCCCTCCCTCTCTCCTCTTTTTTTTCCCTCACTGTCATTTTTCCTGCGATTACTTCCATGCTCTTGGCGGGGACGGTTTGAAACTCGAAATGTTTCAAATCATCAGAAAGTGCTTTATGAGGGTGAGAAATGACGCCCGGGAAACTGGGCGTTTCCTGGAATATTCCTCCAAAAATGTATTTGAGGGGAGACAGAAGCAGAATTAGAGCTTTGGGGAAAAAAAAAAAAAAAGAAAAAAATGCCTCCAGGTTGGGCTCCTCCTTTTTTTTGTGCTGTATGTTGCTCTGAAGGAAGTTTGTCACCAAAGGGTCCTGCTGATTTATGAACCCCACTGGTGACTTCGGGGAATCCGGCTGAAATTCCACGGGAAATCTTCTTCCACAGCTGTGTCTGCAGGAGATGGGCTGGTGTCCTACGTCACATCTTCCCTGGCGGGTACTGGGGCCAAAAAATTTCAGTCCAGGTCAGTGAGGTGTGGCCTCAGCGCTGGTGAGGCCACCCCTGGAGTGCTGTGTCCAGTTCTGGGCCCTCAGCTCAGAAGGACATGGAGGTCCTGGAGCAGGTCCAGAGGAGAGCAACGAGGCTGGGGAAGGGACTGGAGTACAAGTGCTGTGAGGAGAGGCTGAGGGAGCTGGGGGGGCTCAGCCTGGAGAAGAGGAGGCTCAGGGGAGACCTCCTCACTCTCTGCAACTCCCTGACAGGAGGGGGGAGCCAGCTGGGGTTGGTCTCTTTTCCCAGGCAACCATCAGCAAGACAAGAGGGCTGGGTCTTGAGCTGTGCCAGGGGAGGTTGAGGTTGGAGATTAGAAAGAATTTCTTTGCAGAGAGGGTGCTCAGCCATTGGAATGGGCTGCCCAGGGAAGGGGTGGATTCTCCATCCCTGGAGGTGTTTAAGGACAGACTGGATGTGGCATCAGTGCCATGGGCTGGGAACCACGGCGGGGTTGGATCAAGGGTTGGACTTGATGATCTCAGAGGTCCCTTCCAACCCAACTGGTTCTGTGATTCTCTGATTCTATTCTATGATTCAATGAAAACAACCTGCTTGGAATGTGTGGAATGCTTGGGAATGACACCAGTGCCAGTTCAGGATGTTAACACCCCGTCTCTCATTTAGGATCCTTGTGTGGGGAATCCAGAGGGAGAACTAACACAGAGCTATGGAGATGTCTGGATCCAAAAGCCTTGGATCCTGGCCTTAGGAAAGAGTGGTCGAGCACTGGAACAGGCTGCCCAGGGCAGTGGTGGAGTCACCATCCCTGGAATTGTTCAGGAAACGAGTGGACGCGGGAATGGGAATATTGGTTGAAGGTTGGACTGGGTGATCTTGGAGTTCTTTTCCAATCTGGATGAAAGGGAAAAAAGATGCACAAAAAGTGGGATTACAGGTTTCCAGGTGTTTGATACATTTTGTTATGGCAAATTCCTGTACCGGTGTTCAAGTTGTCCCTGCCGGGAGCTGCGATCCCACCACGGCTCCTCCTTTGTCCCTGAGGGCAACGAAGGTGGGGAAGGGCCTTGATTGGAAGCCCTGGAAGCCCTGGGAGGACACTGAGGGCACTTGGTGTGTTCAGCTGGAGCAGAGGAGACTGAGGGGAGACCTCAATGGGGTCTTCAACATCCTCAGAAGGAGCAGAGGAGGGGCAGGGACTGAGCTCTGCTCTGGGGGGGACCAGGGACAGCACCCAGGGAATGGCTGGAGCTGTGCCAGGGCAGGCTCAGGTTGGATCTCAGGCAAAGGTTCTTCCCCCAGAGGCTGGTTGGGCACTGCCCAGGCTCCCCAGGGCAGTGGGCACAGCCCCAAGGCTGCCAGAGCTCCAGGAGGGTTTGGCTGATCCTCTGGGGCACAGGGGGGGACTCTTGGGGCTGGGCCTGTGCAGGGCTGAGGGTTGGGCTGGATGGTCCTTGGGGGTCCCTCCCAGCTCAGGGTATCCTGGGACTCTGTGATTGTGTTGTCCTGGTGGTGGGTAATTGCAATGTAAAGGCACAGCGGGTGCTGCTGGAACGTTTATTCTGGGAAATGTGCGTTTAATTTGGGGCAATGCTCTGTGACAGCTCTCTGGATTTATAAGTGGAGCTTATACATTAAGATGTAATGAGAAGAAAAGATCGTGGAATCACAGAATATCCTGAGCTGGAAGGGACCCACCAGGACCATCCAGTCCAACTCCTGGCCCTGCACAGACACCCCAACAATCCCCCCCTGTGCCCCAGAGGATCAGCCAAACCCTGCTGGAGCTCTGGCAGCCTTGGGGCTGTGCCCACTGCCCTGGGGAGCCTGGGAAGTGCCCAACCAGCCTCTGGGGGAAGAACCTTTCCCTAAAATCCACCCTGCCCCTGCCCTGGCACAGCTCCAGCCATTCCCTGGGGAGATGTGCACTTGGATCTAGTGAATGGCAGTGCTGGGCTTCTCCATCTCTTGCTTTTCCTTTGGGATATCAGGGATGAGCAGGTTTTGCTTGAGAGGAACAGGCTTTGAGTAACCAAAAAAACTGTTGTGCCTGAAAAAAACTGTTGTGTTCTTAGGCCCTGTCAGCCTGGAAGAGCTGGTGGCTCCAGGGCTTGGAATGGCAGCAAATATTGCCTCTTAGGAAATGGGGAGTGGAAATCCAGCTGTTCCAACTTCCCATCTTCCAGCTGTGACAGACTTCTCGTTTAAGATGGAAACAGCAGCGGCGTTGAGGGCAAAGTCTTTTTGCAGGATTTTTTTGAATGGTTGGACCAAATGTAGAATCACAGGATGGTTTGGGTTGGAAGGGACTGTTAAAACCATCTTGTCCCATGGGCAGGGACACCTTCCACTAGACCAGGATGCTCCAACCTGGCCTTGGAGACTTCCAGGGGTGGGGGAAGCACAAACATGGTGTTTGTTGTCGTGAAACTGGTGGGGTTGTGCTGCCACATCGGTGACATTGTCCTGACCAGGGACTTGCCAAATTTATACTGAGCTGTAAAATAGATGCAATTCAGCCTGGATTACATCTTATTTATGCCTGATCTCATCTCTGAAACCTGTGTCCTCAGGAGCGAGATCCAGGCTCCGTTTGGGAATGGTGGAGTTTTGTTTGAGTTATCGAGACCAGGATTGTCCCTGGGTGGGTTGAATTTGGGTTAAGTTGAGCCTGGGACCCTCCTGAGTGGCTGAACTGTAAGAAAATTGTGGGGGAGAGGCCAGAAAATGAAAAGAAGAGGGCGAGTAACTCTCTCAGGTCTTTTTTCGTGGCTGAGAAGTGGTTTGTAGTTTCCCCACACGCCTTTAGAGGGCAGATCACGCCCAGGAAAGAGCAGATTTAGGGACTCGCCTGAGTTTTTCTGGTCGTGAATTGGGAAAGTTGGAGGAACTCTGAATATGGATGTAATTTTTTTTTTCAATGCATAATTTGAATTTTGCAATAACCTCTGGTGCTTTAAAGGCTGAATGTTAAGTGAATTTACAGGAGCAGGATGAGATCAGGTTTTGATTTATCGACGTGCCTTTGCAGTCTTTCCAGTTTCAGAGCTAAAAACTGTGGTGCAAGTGAAATATTAGTGATAGATGCTGGGAGAAAAATCTTGGGAACATACTGTGGTGGAGAAGAATTATGTAATATGTTGACTAAGTTCATTTTTATGTTAAAAAAGACCACAGAGAAATGGTTTCAGTTCAGAGAGTGGGTTCAGTTCAGAGAAATGCTGTGTGATGAATATATAATTTCGTTCTTCTCTGCTGTAATCTCTTCCCTAAATCCCCGAGCCTCATGCTCAGGAAAAATTATGTTTATCAACAGAATATTCCAAAGCATCAGAGGTATCTTGTGTGAAGTGAAGGGAGAAAAAATGAAATTCAAGCTCTGCTGTGAAGTTGTTTGGAGTGAAACTTTTCATATTGGGATTAAATAGTCCTGAAAGTCACCGCGCTCGCAGAGGCTGTGCCTGTTTAATTCTGTGATTAATTAAAGCCAGAAATAACAGAATAATGTTCTGCTTTCTTCTCCTCCTACCCCAAAGCTCAGGGATCATGAAGATGATTATTCTTGAAAAAGCCATTTAGTTCTTAACAAGCAAAGCTGGTCTTTGTGGCTCAGCCCTTTTGGCATCAGCTTTGTGGGTTTTCTCATCAAAAAAAAAAAAAAAAACACAAACCAGAGGGGTTTATCCTAAACAGAATGAAACACTCTCTTTGTTCCAAGAAGGATTTCTCCCTGTTTTTTTTTTTAAATGTTTTTTTAAAGTGTTCTGAAGGTGGAGGTGCTGCTGCTGCCGCCTGTGTTTCCCAGGAGACAGGAACAAAACAATAGGAAGTACTTTAGATTTTGGGATTCAGGAGCTCCTGTGGTGCTTTCCTGGCTTCCTGTTACAGCCGTGGTGGAAAAGGGGAAAAATGAGTGACATCATCCACCTGGATGATTTGACACCATCCCACAGGACATCCCTGTCTCCAGACTGGAGGGACAGGGATAGATGGACCCCTCTGTGGAGAGGGAATTGGCTGGATGGTCACTCCCAGAGAGCTGTGGCCGATGGCTCCTGGTCCAGGTGGGGACCCCAGCAACGAGTGGAGTCCTCAGGGATTGGGATCAGCACAGTTTGGAATCTTTGTTGGCAACATGGACAGTGGGACTGAGGCTGAGGACACCGAGCTGGGAGGGGCTGTGGACACGCTGGAGGGAAGGGATGGGGCATCCAGAGGGACCTGGAGAGGTGGGACCATTGGAACCTCGTGGAGTTCATGAAGGGCAAGTGCAAAGTGCTGCAGCTGGGTCAGGGAAATCCCAGCACAAATCCAGGCTGAGGGAGAAGGGATGGAGAGAGCTTTGGGGAGAATTTAGGGGTGTTGATGGGGAAGAGGCTGGAGATGCCCCAGCTCAGACCCCCCGTGCCCTGGGCTGATCCCCCAGCATGGGCAGCAGGGCAGGGGGGGATTCTGCCCCTCTGCCCCTGTCTGAGGTGAGACCCCCCTGCAGAGCTGCTCCAGCCCTGGGAACAACAGCACAAGGACGTGGAGCTGCTGGAGAGAGTCCAGAGGAGGCCCCGGAGCTGCTGCCAGGGCTGGAGCCCCTCTGCTCTGGAGCCAGGCTGGGAGAGCTGGGGGGGTTCCCCTGGAGAAGAGAAGGCTCCAGGGAGAGCTGAGAGCCCCTGGCAGGGCCTGAAGGGGCTCCAGGAGAGCTGGAGAGGGACTGGGGACAAGGCCTGGAGGGACAGGACACAGGGAATGGCTTCCCAGTGCCAGAGGTCAGGGATAGATGGGATATTGGGAAGGAATTGCTGACTGGGAGGGTGTTGAGGCCCTGTCCCAGGTTGTCCAGAGAAGCCGTGGCTGCCCCTGGATCCCTGGAAGTGTCCAAGGCCAGGTTGGAGCAACCTGGGCTAGTGGAAGGTGTCCCTGCCCATGGCAGGGGGTGGAATGAGATGGCCTTTAAGGTCCATAAATCTTGTGGAAAAGCCAAGAACCTGTTTTGCCCGGGACTCCCCACTCAGAGCTTTATCCTTGTGTTTTCCAAACCTCCGTGTGCTCCAGGATAATCGGGACCATCTCACGTCGGTGCTTTGAACGCGGCTGGTTCCTCAGAATGTTGCAGAAACCCAGAGCAGAGCGATAAAAGGAAACAAAAGCAGAATCTTGAGAGGAAACTTATCTCCAAAGTGCTTGACAAGGCCCAGAGAGAGGGTGTGTGAACCAGCAGTTTGGGAACTCCCACAGAGAAGGGAACACGAGGGATGAATCCGAGGCCGGGCTGGGAGGGTTAACACTTCCCAGGGTAACGTTGTGAGGGTCAGTGTGGTCGAGGTGAATAAGTGTGGAGCACCCATGAACAATAATCCTTGTCTGCTCCTCTGGCTGGAGAAACAGCCCTTCCTCTGCTCTAAGTCGTGGCCCAGAAAATGGGGATATTTGGCAGCGTGGTCCTTAGAAAACCAGGAGCTTCAGGTGGCTGCACCCCCCTCAGACAGTGCAAAGCTAAAATGAGAGTCAAACCATTGGGAAATGTTGGAATCAGCCTATTCAGAGCTGTTGGTGTCGTGTCAGAGCTCAGGCAAGGGGAGCTCCAAGCCGAAGCAGCAGCCGTGAGCACGCCGGAATTGTTTTTCCAGGATTACCCAGGGATCAAACCCTGAAAGGCTTCCCAGGCCAACACACCTTCACCCTTTTGTGAGATCTAATCCACGGCTTCTTTCTGCCCTGAACTGCCATAGGTGTGAGGGTTCCAAGGCTGGAGGTGGAGGGAAGCACTGGAGGGTTGCCCGGGTGGATTTCGGGAGAGGTGAGGGCCGGCGTGCCGGCACTTGCTGGAGCTGCCTGCAGGCCTCGCTTATTGGAGTGGGAATATTCCCGTGTTGGGAGGGATGCTGGGGGCTGGAGACCTCTTTGGCTGCTGTCAGATGGAGGAGGACATTTCCTTGGAGCTCCCAAGCTCCAGTGCTGCGCTGTGGAGATGTTTAGTGGGAACACCAAGAGTAGAGCAACGGTCTGAGCAGCCCGGTCTAGTGGAAAAAATTCCTCCCTGGGAGGGTGGGGAGGCCCTGGCCCAGGTTGGGCAGAGAAGCTGTGGCTGCCCCTGGATCCCTGGAAGTGTCCAAGGCCAGTTTGAAGCAACCTGGGGTAATGGGAGGTGTCCCTGCCCATGGCAGGGGGTGGAACTGGATGAGCTTTAAGGTCCCTCCCAACCCAAACCATTCCATGATTCTCTGTCTCTGTGATTCTGTAATTCTACAATTGTGTGATTCTCTAGTTCTGTGACAACGTGTCCTGAAGTCAAAGCCTGAGTTCTGTCCCTTTCCTTCTTCCCTCCCTCCTCCAGCTTCACCCTGACCTCGGTTTCTGGAGAAGCAAAAACCTCCTGTCTGGATTTTTGCCTTTTTAACAGTTTCATTGGGAAAAAAAAAAAAACAAACCAAAAAACACCCACCCCATTACCTCTGTCATGCCTTGATTGTCAGGGAGCGTGTTGGAACAAACCCTCAGAAAATAATTACAATTCCCTGGTGCCTCAGAGAGCTCTGAAAGCCAAGGCTTGGTCCTGCATGGTTGTGTGCACCTGAGTCATTGCGGGCAGGGTGAGAGTCGGACCCTCTCACCTGTGACCGGTTTTGGTTGTGATTTCCCTGCTGCTCCCTCTTTTTGCTCCTTGGTTGGGTGGCAATTAAGACTTAACGAGAGGTTGGACCGACCTGGGGGAGTTTCCACTTTGGGGCTTTGAGTCATAATCCTGTCTCGGAGGAGCCTCTCGGGTGCCTCGTGGAAAGGCAGAGTGCAAACACCCCGAGCTCAGAGCGTGGGCTGGGACGTTGCACAGGGACAGGGGATTTTCAGTTGGAAAAAGGAGTTTTAAAATTGTCGGGAGAAGTTAATCAAAGAACCTCCATCCAGTTGCTTAATAGTAAACTATTTATCTCCCCAGAGCTCTGGGGACTGGTTAAACAAAGCCCTGGGCTGTGGAGTTGTGGGGGCCACGGGCTTTAATGTGTTTGAAATACCTTGTACAACACCCGTCCTCCTCCTGCTTTCAGGCCACTTATCTAATTTTCGGCTTCTCCGCTCTGTGTAAATGTGATAAATAAACTTTGTAATCGCAGAACTGAGCTACTTTTGAAGGCTGCCCAGCTCTGGATCACACAGGGGGTGTAAATCAACGCTCTGCCGCACAAAGGGCTTCTTAAAAAATGGCTTTTGGTCTTTTATTGTGCAGCTCGCCCGGAGGACGTGGTTGCCCAAGTCTTTTTATCAATGTTAACGTGATAAACTCCTTTTTCCAGCTCCCAGGGAAGGGGAGTCTTGATCATTCCCATCTCCAAACGCTGTACTGAGGAGCTTCCCCCAAAAACCCAGCTGAGGTTTAATAGGTTTTTATATGAAATGCTGAATTAAGCGAGCGAAGTTTGCGATGAACTCTGAGGGTACAAATATTGCTGAGTTGGTCTTGTGGGTGAGGGAAAGGAGGAGGAGTGTGAGGATGGGGGATAAACCACGGGGTGAAAGCAAAAACAAAGGGAGAGTTGTGTGTTCCCCATCACAGAGTCCTTCCATTTGAGCAAAAATTGGTATTTAGGAATATCAGGATCACGAACTGGATTTTAACAGTGAGGCGGAAGAGTCATTTTAGGGAACGAAAGCACTGGGGAGAAAAACCCTTTTGAATGCTGCATTTCTGTTTGTTTTAATGAGGAATAGAGTTAAAAAAAAAAAGAAATCCCTTAGTTGGGCCCGGCTTCCTGTGCTGAGGGTGAACTTTGTCAGACAAACCTCCAACAAATTGTTTGCTCTGATAACCAGTTAACGCGGCGAGAGCGGAGAGGCCAAGCCCCTTATCATCCTTGACAGGCCACGGGCTTTTTTTTTGGGCAAACTCAAACCAGAAGCTGTGTCAGTGTGTTGAGTTTACACCTTGCAATAATAATCCCTGCTTTTATCTGATCCGAGGGGGATTTTATAACTCTGGAATGGCTCCTTGGCCGGGCTCCAGCCCTACTGTCAGTTTTTATTAACTTGCTTTTTTTTTTTTCTCCCCCCCCCGTGTAGCCATCTCTGGCCTTTTTTTTTTTTTTTTTTCATTTCCCCCCCCCCACACCTCTATCCAAAGATTGTTTCAGGAATATTTATCCCGTTCCTAGGGATATTGGGAAATGATATTTTAGAGTTGTGTGTCTCAGCCCATTAGAGGGGTCTGTAAAACAGTCGTGGCAGTAACTAATCAAAACCACCCACCAGCCACAGCCACGCTCCCTTTAAATCATCAACCCTCCTTTTTTTCCGGGGCCTTATCTCGTGTCTCATCAGGAAAAAGCTAATTAGATTCTTCTCAAAAGTAAATATTGTCAGTTCCTTGGCGGGTGGAGGTGATGGGAGGTGAGACACTCACACGTTTCTACACTGGTGCAGAAGACAAGGCGACGTTATAAAAACCCTTTAAAAAGCTGGTTGGGTTTTAAAAGAGTTGGTTCCTCATGTAGGTGGTAAAACAACTTTCCTTACAGGGAGGGTCTGGCTCCTGTAGGCAGGGCCTGGAGGAATCCATGGCCTGCTCTGCTCCTCCGTGTCATTCCCGGTGTGGTTGGGATGGCAGGTTTGGGGCCTTGGTCACAGGCAACTGAGGTCCTTGGAAAAATCCGACTGTGACAAATTCACCCACAAAACATTCAAATGTGACTTGTCACCGGTGTTTTAAGGCAGCACCTTTAGTTCCTCCTGCAGAATGTTGGGTCTGTGGGCTGGGTTGGTTGGGTTGGCTCGGGTGAGTTGTGGTGGGTGGGGAAGGGGGAGTCGCTGTTCCGACTGTTTCAGGATTGAGTCCTGAAATCTTGAGGAAAATCCTTCCTGTTGAGGGCTTAGAATCACAGAATGGTTTGGGTTGGAAGGGACCTTAAAGACCATCTCATTCCAAACCCGCTGCCATGGGCAGGGACACCTTCCACTAGACCAAGTTGCCCCAAATCCCATCTAACCTGGCCTTGGACACTTCCAGGGATCCAGGGGCAGCCACAGCTTCTCTGGGAATTTGTATTTAGGACTCTTGTAGGACGGGCTTGAAGGGAAAACCCCAAAAGCACTTGGTGGAGTGATGTACAGGTTACGTGAGTTCCATAATCTTGGATGGTTTGGGTTGGAAGGGACCTTAAAGCCCATCTCATCCCACCCCCTGCCATGGGCAGGGACACCTTCCACTGGACTGGTTTGCTCCAAGGTCTCCTAGAAGCTCTCCAGGACTTCCCAATGGCCAACCTTGGTCTGGTTACAGCTGCAAAAATCGGTCACTGACCTAAACTTGACCCTGGAGGTAAAAAGCTGCCTTTACTTCTTCCCTCAACTAGTCTGGGAGCAGAGCTGCTGCCGGGGCCTGGGATTTCTCCCATGGCAGAGTGGTGTGGGATGTTCCTGCTCTGCCAGACTGCTGTGGATGAAGAAAGTAGCTGTGCCTGGGGGGGAACTTGAGCTCCCTGACCCAAACACTCAGTGTGTCATTGCTCAGTGGAACATTAGCCACGAACAGACTTGGGGGGGGGGATGTTCTTACCTTTTGTTTTATCGTCACATTAAGCAGAGCCCAGAGATTGATAGTCCTGAGTGATGGAGGCCATTTGACAGAATAACACAAGAATGCACTTGCTTTCATGTAAACCACACCAAAAGGGAAGGGGGATTTTTTATTTGAGTTTTTTTTTTTTAAATTTGATTTTTTTTTTTAATCCCCCCGAAGGCTTTTTGCCTCCTCCCCGTAGCCCCAGGTCCCTCCGTTTCCAGAGGGCACGTCGGGAGTGTCACCCGGGCTTTGATGTGGTTTCCCTCGAGCGTGGCTCCTCACTGGGCTCCCCACAGATGCCTTGATGTGAAACAGGACGTTAAAAACCCCAAATGTGCCTCCTCTGCAGGTCATTTTTCATCCTTTTACGTGCGACGCGCCGGGAAGGTGTGGGGAACGAGCTGGGACAGGGGGGGAGAGGGGAGTTCCTGGGCTGTTAAACCCCAATTTCTCCGTGGTTGCTTCCTCTGGGCCTCACCCCAGCTCTGCCTTTCTCTCAGGGTGAAACTGAAACCTCGGTGACTTCACCCAACGCCGCCGAAGTTTAAAGAAAATTCGATATTTCTCACTTTTAGGTCACTTCAAGTCCAGATTGTTTCCTGCCGGGAATGTGGGGGGCAGGGAAAATGCCCTCCCGGTAATGGAAAAGCAATTACTGGTTCTTCTGGAGCGGAGGTTGGGTTGTTCCAGCATCACACCTTGGTTGTGGGTCACCCCAACCCCTCAGGACCGTGCCCATCGTAGGACGGAGCGGCGGCTCCGCGAGCTGGGGTATGGAATGTGACATTCCCGGTGTGCTGGAAGGGAGCAGACATCCACTGGGTCACTTCTGTTGCCCTGTAAGGTAGAAATCCCTGGAAAAATCTCTTCTCATTTGTAACTTTTCCCTCCCCACAACTTCCTAAAGGTAAAGGTTCCTAAAGGTAAAAATTGCTCCTGGTGGGCGCAGAAGCTTTTGTGCTACTGGGAGCATCCTGTGGCTGCTTCCTGTGGATATCTGGGAGTTGGGACGTCTATTTTTGTCCTTTACTTTCATTCAGAGGGTGGAGAGACCCTGGCCCAGGTTGGGCAGAGAAGCTGTGGCTGCCCCTGGATCCCTGGAAGTGTCCAAGGGCAGGTTGGAGCAACCTGGGATGGTGGAAGGTGTCCCTGCCCATGGCAGGGGGTTGGAACAGGATGATCTTTAAGGTCCCTTCTCAATCCAAACCATTCTGGGATTCTTAGATTTTCCCAGTTGGTCAAAATTCTCTTGATAAACCTCAGTTTTATTCGCATTAAAAGTGCAAAATCAAAAGGTGGTGTTTGAATTTCACATGGAGCTCCCTGGCCTGGGAAGACACATTTTCTTGACTTTGGGGTTTTCTAGATAACCAGAATTATTTAAACCCGTTTAAGATTTGCTTTGGATCTTACTGACATTGCCACCTGGTCACTAGATATTTAGTGTACTGCTGTCCTCCTCTGAGCAGAGATGAAGCTGAAGGAAGACATTCCTTGTTGGAAAAGAGATGGGGACCAAGATAACCTATCCTTGGAGAAAATATCCCTGAGGTTGGACTCGATGATCCTTGTGGGTCCCTTCCAAGTCAGCCTGTTCTGGGGTTCTGTGAGGTCGTCTGGTGACACTAAATTCAGCCTGAGAGTTGCTGAGGGCTTGGGCAGTGGAGCTCAGCTCGTTATCCCAAATTTTCCCTCTCCCATGGCCGCCTCTGCAGCTCCGCCCTGGTTAATGATCCGTTTCGAGCGCGGCGTTTTATCCAAGACTTCGGCGTTTTTCCCACTCTTTGATTTCTTCCCTTTCTAGAAGAAGAAGAAAGATTACATAAATTGGGGGATTTTTTAATGAGCGCGCCGGGCTCGCTTCGGGTGGAATTTACAGTGGGCTCAGAGTTACAACCTCGTTGCGCTTCAGTTGGGAAACTTATGTCATAAATGGGTGTATCTGAGGGTGGACTCGAGCCCCGGCTCTTTGTTGTGTGAGCTTCAGAGGGACCAAACGGCTCCCTCCCCTTTTTTGAAGTCCTAATTCCCTTTATAGGGTGTTGCAATGGCTTTCTATAGAGCTGTGCCTCTGAAGTTGGAGGTTTCCAATGCACAAAACACCCACTTCCCCCCCTTCCCCCCCAATTGCTTCGAGTCCTGACGTCGGTCGCAAACTTTGTAACTTCGGCGGCGTCCACCCAGACCTTTTCCCGGGGCTTTTTGTTGCAAAAAATCCCCATTGTTGAGGCTCATCCCTTCGGAGATCTTTTTAATAAGCCTGGTTGGGAGTCCCCTTGCTCAGCTGGTGCTTGTCTTGTAGGAGCACTTGTAGGGAACGTCGAGGATCCTGCTGCTTTCCCACCACTAGAGGTCAAGATTGTGCTGTGGGATAGCTCTGCTAAGGGTTAGCTCCAATTCCTGGTGCAGTTCCTGGTGCAGTTCCTGGTGCAGCCACGTCCAGTGTCGGCTTTATATATTGAATTTTGTCGTCATTTGCCATGTTTGTTAATTAAGATGAAACCAACTGCGTGTTCACGTCCCACAGCGGTGGATTTTCAAGGGATAAGACCTCCCGTGCTTGGGTTTTGATGTCCTTTTTAATATTTTAATATTCTTGAGATGTAGGAACTACTCAGGTGATCAGGAGGGATTCTAAAGGGAGTTCGAGACTGCTCATAAATTATTTTGGGGTCATATTAAGACTTTTTAAGTGTTTAAAAGGAAATAATTGGGGGGGTTTGCACATTAGATGGATCTTTCTCCTTTCTGCAGCTCAGGTGGCAAAAGTAATTGGGAATTTTGAAAAGGTTCCGTTTGTTTTAATCCTCCTTTGGTTTCCCTGTGTGGTTGGTGTCGCTGACAACGTATCTCCAATATGGTTTGTGGTTTCCCTTCTTCCTTTAAAATCCGGGCTGTGGGACAGGGAATGGTCCCCTTTTGCCACCTCACAGAATTCCAGAGTGACCAGGAGCAACCTGGGCTAGTGGAAGGTGTCCCTGCCCAGGGCAGGGGGTTGGAACGAGATGATCTTTCAGGTCCCTTCCAACCCAAACCGCTCCCTGATTTCTGCACACCTTTCTTCTGATACATCAAAAATTCCTACAAAAATACGGGAGGGATCCTCGAAATCTGTGGGTATAAATTCCAGGTTTGCAGAGTGTTTGTTTTCTGGTTACACCAGGACATAAACCCACTTTGTCCTGGTTGGCTTGGCCTTCTCCCTTTTATTTTGGCCAGGCTTTGGCCCTTGTGCCACTCGTGTCCCCGTGCTGATCCCGCTCCTTGTCCTTCCCCTTCGGTTCGAACTTCTTGGTCAACTCTTGAACAATTGGGGCTGAACCGCTTTTCCCCTCAATATTGTGCTGGATAACAATGAGGAAACCAAGTGACTTCACGCAGCAGGTCACACACATTGACCCCCATCGCCCAAAAACCCCAAACCCCCCCAAAAAACCTGGAATATCCCCCCCCCCCTTCCGACTCCGCGTGCGTTGCTCCCGCGATCCCGGGGCTTCTCCCGGCGAGCGGCTTTTTCGCTCAGTACCTTTTACAGCTCGTTCTGTACATCAGCAACTGCAATTAAACTCTCCTGGGGTACCACAAAAATGCTTTCAGGGACCTCTGGGGTCCAGATGTGGAATGTTTTGTGCTGACACGGGTTGAAAAGAGGAACAAATCCAGCGGTTAAGTAGGTCCTTTAATTCAGCCTGTGACAGTCACCACATGGCCCGTGGGCTAATATTCCTGCATCTGGGCTGTAAATAGATCAATATGGCATTTGGATTTGTGAAGAGGCAGAATATTGTTTGTATCGTTGCATAATCCCCTGGAAAGGGTTTTGAAACGAGCCCTCTGTTTCTCTGGAATATCTGGCTCAGGGTCTGAATTCCGTTAAGCGCGCGTTGGGTTTTTTTCCTCGTTTGTCTTTATTTCGGGGCAGGAATCTTTTTGCCCTAAAAGCAAAATTAAGTGTGAGGATACCGTGGTAAAAGGTGAAATGGGTTGTGGTTTTTTTGTTTTTTTTTTTTTTCCCTAGGCACAGCAACAAAGAAACCTGGACAGCATCGTGTCCCAGCATCCCAGGGTAAGCGGGGGGAAGAAATCCAAGAAGGAATTCTGTGCCAGCTCTGACCTGGAGGTGAAGAACACCAGCCCCATGTCCGAGCAAGATTCGGGAATCCTGGATGTTGAGGATGAGGATGAGGATGAAGAGGTAACTGTGCAACAGCAGCTCAAGGGGCCTGGGGGTGGTTGTGGTTTCTCAGGTGCTGTCTGGGGGTGGTTGTGGTGTCTGAGGTGATGTTTGGGGGTGGTTGTGGTGGCTCAGGGGGTGTTTGGGGGTGGTTGTGGTTTCTCAGGGGATGTTTGGGGATGGTTGTGGTGTCTTTGGGGGTGGTTGTGGTGTCTCAGGTGCTGTTTGGGGGTGGTTGTGGTGTCTTTGGGGGTGGTTGTGGTGTCTCAGGTGGTGTCTGGGGATGGTTGTGGTGTCTCAGGTGCTGTTTGGGGGTGGTTGTGGTGTCTCAGGTGCTGTTTGGGGGTGGTTGTGGTGTCTCAGGTGGTGTCTGGGGGTGGTTGTGATGTCTCAGGTGGTGTCTGCTCCTCTCTCAGGGTTGCTGGGCAGGGACTCAGAAAGATCCAGAACAGGCTGTGCGTTTCAGAATTGGGTTATTTTGCATTTTTATCCCTGATCTTGTTCCCAGGCTCAGCAGAGAGGCCAAGGGTTGAGAACTGAACATCCCATGTCTGTCCCCCAGCTCAAGGGTTGCACTTGGGTGCTTATGGAAAAGTCAGTTTGGATCCATCCTTCCTTAGAAAGATAAATCACTCCTTAGTGCAAGACATCCTTGACCTTTTCTTTGAGACTTTGTCTGGGTGGCAGAGACGTACTTTGGGCTGAAAAGGATTGTCAGGGTGGAAGTTTTCAAAGCAATTGTAATTCCTTGCTGTGCTCCCTCCTTTGCCTCCCTTTCTGCTGCTGATTCCTCAGAGCTGGAACTGCCTTGGGTTTGGGAACCACAAACCAGAACCTCGTGGTAGGGTTGGTTCTTCTCTCTTTGCTCCCTGTGCTGGAGGACGGTGCAGAGTGGGGACACCTTGGATTTGTGATGGATGACGTGGAACAGAGCCCTGTGTTGCAGGAAAGGCAGCTTGGAGATCCAAACCTGGAGTGCAGGACATGGGGTGTGGAGCTTTTTGATGTGCTCGTGATTTCTTGGGATTCAGGCTTGCCCTGGACCTTTTGGCAAGTTGTGTCTGCCACTCTGGGTGTTTTCCCTCCTCCTGCTGAAGCCTCTTATGTCAAGAAAATGATAATTTCAGCTACAACCTGAACCTGAACGGGATGGTGTTTGTTATCCTGAACCTGACCATGGACTTGAACAGTCCATGACTGGCCAGAGAAGGGGATAAAAACAAAGTTTCTGGAGTTTAAAATAGGCTTGTTCAAGTGGTTCTGTGCTCTTGTTCTGCCTTTTCCCTGCAAATGATTCCCTCCTCTTCATCACTGCTGTGGGTCCAGAGCAGAGTAAGATCACAATTTACTGCACAGGGACCAAATTGTGGGGTCAACCCAGAGCCCTCTCACTGCTCTGGAACCATCTGGGGGGCTGTTCAGTCCTGCAGCAAAATGAAATGAGTCCAGAGGAGGCCCCAGAGATGCTGCCAGGGCTGGAGCCCCTCTGCTCTGGAGCCAGGCTGGGAGAGCTGGGGGGGTTCCCCTGGAGAAGAGAAGGCTCCAGGGAGAGCTGAGAGCCCCTGGCAGGGCCCGAAGGGGCTCCAGGAGAGCTGGAGAGGGACTGGGGACAAGGGCTGGAGGGACAGGACACAGGGAATGGCTTCCCACTGGAAAACGGGAGATTTAAATGGGATATTGGGCAGAAATTTCTGGCTGGGAGGGTGGAGAGACCCTGTCCCAGGTTGGTCAGAGAAGCTGTGGCTGCCCCTGGATCCCTGGAAGTGTCCAAGGGCAGGTTGGAGCAACCTGGTCTAGTGGAAGGTGTCCCTGCCCATGGCAGGGGGTGGGACTGGATGACCTTTAAGGTCTCTTCCAGCCCAACCCATTCCAGGATTCCACCCCATCTCGAGGCAGGTGCAGTCCCATCCCTGGGTGTGATCCAAGCCAGGCTGGTGGGATGGGGTGACCCCACAGTCAGGGGGCCCCTGTGGTGGTGGATGGCAGGAGGGTTCAGTCCCAGTGCCCTGGCAGGGGTGGGTGCTGTCCGTGGTGATGAAGTGCAGCCCTGGGACCCCCCTGTGTTCCCTGGAGCCCCCCAGGGAGGAGACCCCTGTGTCCCCTTCTCCCAGATTTGCCTCAGTGGGAGAAAGGATGGGTTTTGGTCCCTGATGAGTTCTGAGTTCCCCATGTTCCGGCCTCCTGGGGTTTTTTCCTATTTGAACAGGAGGTTATTTATTTATTAGTACAAATGGATCTCTCAAATGGAAACAGAGCCAGTAAGGTTTTGGGCCCCTCACAACAAGAAAGACATGGAGGGGCTGGAGCGTGTGCAGGGAAGGGAACGGAGCTGGGAAGGGGCTGGAGCAGCAGGAGCAGCTGAGGGAGCTGGGGGGGCTCAGCCTGGAGAAAAGGAGGCTCAGGGGGGACCTTCTGGCTCTGCAACTCCCTGATCAGAGAGGGGAGCCAGGGGGGGGTCGGGCTCTGCTGCCAGGGAACAAGGGACAGGAGGAGAGGGAACGGCCTCCAACTGTGCCAGGGGAGGATCAGGTTGGATAATGGGAAGATTCCTTCACCAAAAGGGCTGTCCAGCCCTGGCACAGCTGCCCAGGGAGGTGGTGGATCCCCATCCCTGGAGGGAATTAAAATCCCCGTGGATGTGGTACCTGGGGACACAGGTCAGTGGCAGTCCTGGGGGATGGTTGGACTCGATGATCTCAGGGGGCTTTTCCAACCTAAAGGATTCTGTGATTCCAAATCTGAAGGAATGTTGGGTGTGTAGTGGTTTGACCCCAGTCTGTGGTTAAGCCCCCACTCAGTTGTTGCTCACCCTTCACCTCCTCAGAAGATCTGGGGACACAATGTGAGGGGCCACAGCAAGAAAACTTGTGTGTCAAGGTAAAGACACATTATTAAGGAAAGGAGAAAAACAACTTCTCACTTTTCGTGGTTGCTGAATTCATTCCTCACTTTTCACCTTCTGGTGGGAGCCCTTCCTCCTTCTGATTGCCTGATCTGTGCAGGAATATTGTTAATTCAGAATTTGGGTTTCAAAGTTGGTCTTTAATGCTTAAAATTATTAATATGAAGTGTCCTGAGTGCAGGTATCTCATTTCCTGCACAACCCCCCGTGTTCTGGAGTGCTTTGTGGGGTAGAGGGACACAGCTGCACCCACTGGACACGTGTCCTTGGTTGTGTTCTTCTGCCCACCAGAGATTGCTGAGGCTTCTACTTCTCTGCTTCCAAGGAAACCTCAGAATGGAAAACAGGATGGTCCTGGGTGGTCCTGATTTAAGTTTAGGCAGGAGAGCTCCTGATCCTGGTTCACAGGCTGGAAAAAGTGGGGTAAATGTAAATTTGTACCTCTAGGAAACCCTTCAGGAGGTTCTGGTGTGGAGTTCTCCACCTAGGCTGGGCGAACTGTTCTGGTGATCCCGTTATTCCTCACCCCTGTGGAGCAATCCCTTCATCTCCGCGGCAAAATTTCCAGGAAGAGCTTTGAAAGGGAAGAACAAGCCAGAAGGGTTTTGGCTCCTACAGTCAATTCCAGTGGAGACGATTCTGTCCCTTGGAGCAGCTTAAGAGAGCTCTGGCAGCTCCAGAGCACAAACTCCATGAGCACTGTCCAGTTTGGAGACATCCCGGTCCAGCCTCGTCCCACTGGAGCACAGATGCCTCCCAGAGGTGGAGGGAGCCGGAGCGCAGGAGTGGGGACAGCTGGAAAACGAGCTGGGAGAAGCCTCAAACTGGGGTTTTATGAGTGTCCAGTTGCTGCAGGAGGGTTTGCACTTCACAGTGAGCAGCTCCCCAGCCTGCCCAGTCGGTGCCAGCTCTTCCCTTTGTAGTAAACGACATCCAGAGGGCTACAAAGCTCCGCCGGATTCTTCCCCTTCTCAGCGGCTTTTCGTCTGTGCTGCTGTTGAGTCCAGCAGGACAAGCTCCACCAGCATCGTCCCTCTTTTCCTCTTGTCCCCAAAACAGGTGTCCTGTGAAGTGGTTGGGTCCAGTTGGGCTCCCTGGTGCTCCTTTGTAGGGAAGTTCTAAGGGAGGACGTCACCCCTCGGAAAAACGGCCTCTCGGCATCTTTGAGGGACAAACAAACAAATTCCAGGCAGTTTTTCCCCCTGGAGAAGGAGTTTGGTGCTCAGAACACCAGCAGGTGTGAGGCATGGCCAAAATTTCTCCTGTTTGTGAGGCATTCTTGGCTCTAGGAATAAGTTGCAATCCTCTGAGTGAGCGGAATAGATTCCTTACAAAGTTGTGGGAGCTGGAACAGTGACCCCGGAGAACTCTCTTGGCTCTGTCTGAGAAATGTCTTCCTTAGGTGCCTTCAGCCTCCACCTTTTTTTTGGGAATTATGGAAGAGACATCTTGGACACTGGGAAAACCCTCTGTGTTCCAGACAGAGCTTGTTGAGTCTCACATGAGCCGGAGTGAGAGCACGGAGTCGGCAGGACCCTCTGGCCGATTCCAGGGTTACAGTGTCCTGGGAACCCTTCTGACTGTAGGAATACAGTCATTTCTTTCCCCAAGGTTAAGCCATGGGATAGTCAAAGGACACTGAGACCACACAGGATGGAGCAAATCTACAACAGGGACACCTTCCACTAGTCCGGGTTGCTCCAACCTGGCCTTGGACACTTCCAGGGACCCAGAGGCAGCCACAGCTTCTCTGCCCAACCTGGGACAGGGCCTCCCCACCCTCACAACCAGCAATTCCTTCCCAATATCCCATCTAACCAATGGGAAGCCATTCCCTGTGTGCTGTCCCTCCATGCCTTGTCCCCAGTCCCTCTCCAGCTCTCCTGGAACCCCTTTAGGCCCTGCCAGGGGCTCTCAGCTCTCCCTGGAGCCTTCTCTTCTCCAGGGGAACCCCCCAGCTCTCCCAGCCTGGCTCCAGAGCAGAGGGGCTCCAGCCCTGGCAGCAGCTCCGGGGCCTCCTCTGGACTTGATCCAAGAAGTCCATGTCTTATTCCTGAGGACTCCAGAGCTGGAGATGCAGAACCAACACTTCTGGCAGCAGTAGAGTTTTATCCCATAAGGTGAACAGATCCTTCTTGGAATGTGTGTCCCATGAACACACCCCTCCCACTGTGCTCCGTGTCCTCTGCTGGAGCTGAGCCTTGGTGGAATTCCATGTCATGTGTCCCATGTTCCTCAGCCCCAGCTCATCCCTGGACATCAACCCCCAGGCCCATGAGGTGGTTCCTGAATTCCTGAATTCAGGTTCTGTGGAACTGCTGCTGTTTCAGTCGGGAGGGTTTTTCAAACATATCTCTCTCTGCTTGTTTCATGTCTTCACATCAAAACCCATCAAGGTTCAGAGATTCCCATCCTTGTATCCCAAATTATCCAAAGCCAGAGAAGAGCATCCCTTAATCTGGGCCAACCTGGTGTTGGTGGCGTCACAGTCGAACATTTCCATGAAAAACTTGCCTTCCGTGGGTTAAATTTATGTCAGGAATTGTTGAACCCAAAAGTTCTTGCAGAACAGAGAGAGTTTGGCTGTTTACAGAGGCTGACAGGTCTCCCCCTGCTCCCAGCTCCGGGAACGTGCCCGGTGCGAGATTCAGGAACGAGATTTGGGAAGCTGATGTTTGGTGGACTGGGAAATTTTTTGGACAAGATGAATAAATCCTTTGTTCTTGCAAATGAAAAGGCATTAAAAAAAAAACCATAAAAAAGATTAGGGGAGATGTCAGAGGCGAAATGAGTCCCGTTGTGGGGGTGGTCCAAGGTCTCGGGTCGTGGTCAGGTCTCAAAAATCAAGGATTTATTTATGTTTTTTGAACGTTGGTGCTGCAGCTTTGGCTCAGAAAATCGAGTCATTGCTGAAGGGGATGTGCTAAGTCTGAATTTTTAGGTATGTCCAAATATCGAAATATTAGTTAAAGATCGAAATCTGTAAATATTAGACACGTGAAATGGTGCAGTGTGTTAAACCAGCCAGAGAGAGAATTCCCTGGAATCACAGACTGGTTGATAGACTTGGCTATTTTGGAAAGATTTTGAATAATAGAAATGTTTTTGTAGGGCTGTGGTGTGTGTGTGTGTAAGACAATGATCTGTTTTTTTCCTTAAAAAAACATATATATTTATGTCATAATTATATTGTTCCTTATCCTACACTTATATTTATACACCCTGCTTCAAATCCCAGCACGTTTTTTTGGGGGGGGGGGGCTTGGCTTTATTTCCCACAAACTTTCTTGTGGTCCCGGGTTGACCTTCCACGTCCCCGTCACGCCGTTCCTCGATTAGGGATTTGCAAATTAGGAACGTGAAATTCTCGGGAATTTTTCCAGCCGTTAATGGCTCGGAACTGGGAGCTCTGCAGAGACAGCCCGGCAGATTTTTTTTTTTTTTTTTTTTTTTTTTTGGGAGCGTGTGTGGGCTTAAAAAAGTTTTCACAGAAGATCAGAAGCTGTGCAAACTCTGCAAGTTGCTTTGAAAGAATTTCTCGGGGGGCAGGAGGAGGGGAGGGAACTCCAGCTTTTTTGGCAATAAACCTTTATCGGGAATATTTCTCCGTGGATCGGGTTCAGCTCGGCGTCCCGAATCCAAGCTGTTTGATCCCGAGTCGGAATTCGCTGGAAAGCTGGGCCTGCTTTGATGGTGAAGGGATGACAGATTCCTCTGGAGGATGGAACGGGGAGGGCCTGCTGGTGCTTCCCTGTCTGCTCCAGTGATCTCCAGGAGTTTTGCAGTCAGGGATTTGGGAGCCAGAAGCGTTTTTTAAGTGTTTTAACAACTGCAGGGCGATCGCTCTCGACGCCGGCGAGGCAAAACTGTGTCCTGAGGAGGCCACAAACCAGCTGAAGTGTGGGTTTGGGAGCTGGTTCGGGAGTTTGGAAGGCCTGGGAGGCTCCAAATGGAAAATCAAGGGCCAGGAAGGCGGGATAAAACCGGCATAGGTGGGATAAAAGTGCTGCCTTGTGTTTGCAGTTGTCAAATAAAGGGTTATAAAAGGTGAAAGGGATGTTGGTGAGGGCTGTTCCCAGCTCTGTGCCCTCGGTTCAGCTCTGAGCAGGGAATCCTGGAATGGTTTGGGTGGGAAGGGACCTTCAAGATTATCCAATTCCACCCCCTGCCATGGGCAGGGACACCTTCCACTAGCCCAGGTTGCTCCAACCTGGCCTTGGACACTTCCAGGGATCCAGGGGCAGCCACAGCTTCTCTGGGAAATTCATTCCAGGACCTCCCTACCCTCCCAGCCAGGAATTCCTCCCCAGTATCCCATCTAACCCTGTGCTTTGTCCATGTGAAGCCATTCCCTGTGTGCTGTCCCTCCATGCCTTGTCCCCAGTCCCTCTCCAGCTCTCCTGGAGCCCCTTCAGGCCCTGCCAGGGGCTCTCAGCTCTCCCTGGAGCCTTCTCTTGTCCAGGGGAACCCCCCCAGCTCTCCCAGCCTTCAGGTGGGTTGTGTTGAACATCGCAGATGAACATGGGAAGGGTCCCACAGGTGAACCCAACCTGATCCTTTGCTTGGAAATCTTCCTCCTTCCTGGAGAGCCAACCCTGCTCATCCAGAAAAGCTGCTGGGATGGAGTGTTTGGTGCAAGGGTGGGAAAGAGAGTGCAGTGAGATGGTTGAGTGGGCTCACAGCACCCCAAAAATTACTTCTCTTTGCTGCCTTGTTCCCAGTGAGCCTCCTGCTTCCCTTCCCTGCACTGATGGCTTGGGAATGACAGGTTTTTTTGGGATCTGGATGTGATGCTGATGATGCAGGATTGGATATTCCCACGTCTGTAGCTTCACTTTCTGTCTCTATATCTTTCTTTTTGGGAATTGGAGCCACCTGCTTTAGTGGAAGGTGTCCCTGCCCATGGCAGGGGGGTGGAATGAGATGATCCTGAAGTTCCTTTCCAACCCAAACCAGTCTCTGCTCCATCATTTCCACTCCCACCGAGAAGCTCTGCGTGGCCGAGCCCTGAGTTCCTTTGCATGGAGGAGATTCTTTACCACCAGTTCCACATTATCCAGGAGTTTCTTTCCCAAAATCGCCCGTTTTCCCTTCCCAGCCCATCCCTTTGCCCTCCCTGCTGGCTGAGCCGAGCGGGACCCTCGCCCCGGGCGTGAGGTTGGCAAACCTTCCTTCATCCCAAAACTCCTCTTTCTTCATCCCACCTCCTTCCCAGCCCAAAGGCCCTCAGAAGCACAATTAAAAATATAGAAAATAAACATGTTTCCAAAGGCCTGTCCATTGGGCCCTTTCATCTTTTCTCCCCCTTTTCTTTTTTTTTATTCCCCCACCACATGTCAACAGAACACGCCCCCGCTCTCCGGATTTTCGGGGAGAAGGGGACGGTTCCTTCAGCTTTAAGGCCCGGCCAACAAGTTTTAATTCCCTGTTCCCTCCAACATCTCCAAAGGACAAGAGCCTCTTGTATGCAAATTTCCCCCTCTGATCTTTCCTTTCCCCCCCTCCCTTCCCTCCCTCCATCCCAAGCCTTGGAAAAAGCTCTTCCTCGTCCCCGCTCACGACTCGGGCGTGTTGTTGAAAGGTGGTGGAGCCTTTGTGGCGCCTCTTCCCTGAGCACACACACACACACAAAAAAAAAAAAAGCAAAATAAAATAACAGTTCCAGCTTTATTTTAAAACAAATCAAACTGGGAATCTAAAGAATAAGTTGGGTTTGGTTTGTTTGATCCCCTTTTGTTGCGTAAGGACTCGTGCCGGGACGCCGGGACCGATGTTTGAGCCCCTGGTTAAAATAAATCTGCTGCAGGGGGGGTGGAAATGGGGCAAAATCAGCATTAAAAGGACATTTTCCCGCTTTAAAACCTTGAAAAAATTAAAAAAAATTGAGGTGAAATCAGATATAATCTCATATAACAATCATATATTAGCAACTTGGTTATTATACCTGAAATCCCTCTGTTGAACCTGCTTGTGTTGGAGTTACTCTCACCTATATTTGATATTTTGGAGTGACATTTATATATTATATAATAATACATATTCTATAATTTTTTTTTTAGACTTGCACTTACCTAAATGTGATTTTTTTTAAATATTTTTTTAGACTTGAACTTACCTAAATGTGATTTTCTTTAATATTTTTTTAGACTTGCACTTACCTAAATGTGATTTTTTTAAAATATTTTTTTAGACTTGAACTTACCTAAATGTGATTTTCTTTAATATTTTTTTAGACTTGCACTTACCTAAATCTGATTTTTTAAAAATATTTTTTTTAGATTTGCACTTACCTAAATGTGATTTTTTAAAAATATTTTTTTAGACTTGCACTTACCTAAATGTGATTTTTTTAAAATATTTTTTTTAGATTTGCACTAACCTAAATCTGATTTTTTTTAAATATTTTTTTAGACTTGCACTTACCTAAATGTGATTATTTTCTTTAATATTTTTTTAGACTTGCACTTACCTAAATGTGATTTTTTTTAAATATTTTTTTAGACTTGCACTTACCTAAATCTGATTTTTTTAAAATATTTTTTAGACTTGCACTAACCTAAATGTGATTTTTTATTTTTAGAATGACATTTATATATTATTTTTTTGAAGAGCTGCACTTACCTGGGTGTGATTTTTTTCCCCAAGTGTCATTTATTCCTAATTGATTATTTTTCAGCCTTGCACTTTTACCTATATAGAATTTTTTTTTGCAGTTACACTTTAGATGTGATTTTTCTGGGGGGAAGGTACCACTTTCCTGTACTTATTCCACATATTCCACATATTTCACACCCGTCTCCTGCCGTTTTCCAGGTGCCTGGAGCCCAGGATTTGGTGGATTTCTCCCCAGTTTATCGCTGCCTGCACATCTATTCTGTCCTGGTGAGTGACCCATGGGGTGATTTATTTATATTTATTTATATATATTTATATTTATTTATATATTTATTTATATATTTATTTTTATATTTATTTATATATTTATAGTTATATTTATAGTTATAGTTATATTTATATTTATTTATATTTATTTATAATTTCTGCCTCAAAAGTGCCTTCCCTGAAGTAGAAAATAGCCCAGGGGATGGATGGATTTGGGTAAAACCCTCCGAGTTCACGCAGAGCTCAGAAATATAAAGGGATGTTTCCTCCAATTATCACAAATCCTGAATTTTTAATGTATATATTTCTTAGTTTCCACCAAGATTTTCACCTTTGCCCATGGTATCTTCTTTATTTAGTGAGAACAGAAGAGTTTTGGGCAGGAATTGCTTGGATTTTATGATTTTTTAATTTATTTTTCCTCCAAGAATTCACCTTTGTCCACTGTATCTTCATTATTCCGTGCAAATAGAGGAGTTCTGGGGAGGAATTGCTTGGATTTTATGATTTTTTGACATATTTTTCCTCCAAGAGTTCTCCTTTGTCCACAGAATCTTCATTATTCCGTGCAGATGGAAGAGTTTTGGGCAGGAATTGGTTGGATTTTATGATTTTTGACTTATTTTCTCTCCAAGAATTCATCTTTGCCCACTGTATCTTCATTATTCCGTGCAAATAGAGGAGTTCTGGGGAGGAATTTGTTGGATTTTATGATTTTTTGACATATTTTTCCTCCAAGAATTCATCTTTGGCCACAGAATCTTCATTATTCAGTGCAAATTGAGGAGTTTTGAGGAGGAATTGGTGTGATTTTGTGGTTTTGTGATTCTTTGACACAGTTTTCCTCCAAGAATTCCCCTTTGTCCGCTGTATCTTCATTTTTCCATGAAATAGAGGAGTTTTGGGGAGGAATTTGTTTGGTTTTATGATTTTTGACATATTTTTCTGCCAAGAGTTCTTCTTTAGCCACAGTATCTTCATTATTCAGTGCAAATGGAGGAGTTTTGGGGTGTGATTCTGTGATTCCATGATACAGTTTTCCTGCAAAAATTCTCCTTTGTCCACTGTATCTTCATTATTCCGTGCAAATAGAGGAGTTCTGGGGAGGAATTGGTTGGATTTTATGATTTTTTGACTTATTATTCCTCCAAGAATTCATCTTTGGCCACAGTATATTGATTATTCAGTGCAAATGGAGGAGTTTTGGGCAGGAATTGGTTGGATTTTATGATTTTATGATTCCATGATACAGTTTTCCTCCAAAAATTCTCCTTTGTCCACAGTATCTTCATTATTCCGTGCAAGTGGAGGAGTTTTGGGGAGAAATTAGTTTGATTTTATGGTTTTTGACATATTTTTCCTCCAAGAGTTCTTCTTTAACCACAGTATATTCTTAATTTGTTGGAAATAGAGGAGTTCTGGGCAGGAATTGTTTTGATTTTATGATTTTTTGACATATTTTTCCTCCAAGAGTTCTCCTTTGTCCACAGTATCTTAATTTTTCAGTGAAATAGAGGAGTTTTGGGGAGGAGTTTGTTTGATATTGTGATTTTTGACATATTTTTCCTCCAAAAATTCATCTTTGACCACAGTACATTGATTATTCCGTGCAAATGGAGGAGTTTTGGGGCAGGAATTGGTTTGAAATGAACTATTTGCTGCTCTACAAGAACTTTTTCTGCCCTTCAAACACCGTTTGCCGGGAGCAGATTTGCTGCCGAATCCCACCAAATCCACCTTTGACTGGAGCACTCCCGCATCCCTGATGGAAAAACGAGATCCAACCGGAACTATTCCATGTCAGGGCTCATTTTTTGGCTGCAAATTGTCCCCCTGAGCTGTGTCAGTCCTGGAGAACTTTTAGGAGATCTCCTGTGTTTGTGCTGCTCTTTCTCCTGGGCGTTACGAGCACGTAAGGCATTAATTTGTTCATTATTAACTTATCAGGAGCTCAGATAAGCTCCTGATAAATTAATATCAAATTAAATTGTTTTATTTTTTATTGTGAAATTAAGTTATTTTAATTTTATATGAATATTAAATTAAATTATTTAATTAATAATAAAAGCTCCCTTCGGAGCTCACCCTCCGTCTTGTAATTCCCGAGGTGCCTCCGGCGGCTCCCAAGCTTTGCATCCACCAACCCAACCAACCTGTGGGGTCTGCATCCATTTTTTTAAGGAGCTTGGGAGCTGTTGGAGGGCTCTTCTCCTGTGGTTGGACATTCCAGAGCCCAGGCAGCACATGAAAGGAATGCTCCGTTCCCAACTTTCCTCCCTTCCAAGCCAGGCTCGAGAGGGAATTGTTTTTAAGGCCCTTCCAAAGTTTCTCCAGCAGGAATTTTGCTGAAGGAGAAGAATTGTCCTAAAACCCCAGTTATATAAGACCTCTTTCTGTGCCCTCAGCTGTTAATAATTATGCCATTTG
Source organism: Pipra filicauda (assembly GCF_003945595.2). NCBI lineage: Eukaryota > Metazoa > Chordata > Aves > Passeriformes > Pipridae > Pipra > Pipra filicauda. The sequence continues at coordinate 39,960 of NW_024105025.1, read as the reverse complement.
GCTCCTTTGCCGGGATATTTTATCGGGATGAAGGAATTGCCCTCCCCGAAAATGCGTCGCCGTGTTTAGGTTGGACAAAACCCTCCTCCTCAGTTCGTTTGCTAATTGGAGATTACAAACTGCTCCGAGGGGTTTCGTGGCTTTCCAAGTGTCACTTTATTTGGGAAAACTTCAGGGGAAAATATGGATGATGAAAACAGGATATTGGGGATAATATTGGAGCAGCTCACGGGCCTCGGCGCGGATTTAATGGTGCGTTTGGACCTGAAGGTGGGATGAGGAGGAGGATGGAGGGATTCTGGTGGTGGCTGGAGCAGTTTGGCACATTTCAAATGGGTTTTGTTTCTACATTTGAGGGGTTTTTTTTTGTTGTCTTGTTGCTTTGCTTTTTAATCTGAAATATCAGTCGATCCCCCAGAATATATCATGGAAATGCTGCTGTTCCAAGGCAGGTTTCATGGTCGGATCCGTGGGATGGATCTGGGTGGGATTGTCTTCTGCTGGAGGTGGGAATAGTGCAGGAGTCTTGGTGATGGTCTCTCCACAGCTCCCTGGCAGGAGGGTGGGGCCTGGTGGGACCAGTCACTTCTCCCAAAAAACGAGGGATGGGATGAGAGGAGACGGCCTCAAGTTGTGCCAGGGGAGGTTTAGGTTGGATACTGGGAAAATTTTTTCCATGGAAAGGGTTGTCCAGCCCTGGCACAGCTGCCCAGGGCAGTGGTGGATCTCCATCTCTGGAGGGGTTTAAAATCCCTGTGGATGTGGCACTTGGGGACATGGGTCAGGGGTGGCCTTGGCAGTGCTGGAGTTGGACTCAGTCTCTGAGGTCTTTTCCACCAGAAACGGTTCCATGGGGAGGTTAAACCTGGAGCAGGGGTTCCATGCCAGCAGGTCAGTGTCCTCTGTCCCCATCCTGAGCTGAGATCACTCAGTCCTCCCATTCCTCCTTCTCTGTTTCCACCAAAACCCCCGATAAGGCCAAAAACCCCCGGGCAGAAGCCGTGTTAGTGAGACGGGAGCACCAGAAAAAGGTTCCCGAGGCTCCCGAGAAGAAAACTGCCCTTTTCCTGACCCGTGATCGAATCCTGCCCCGGCTTTCCAGGCCCAACTTGGGCTGAACAATGTCAGGGATCCTGCAAGCATCGAAGGGAAACGGCCACATCAGTGTCAGACGGAAGGATCATAATGTAATAGTTACCAAAAAATCCCAATATTTGTCATTTACAATGGCGTTATCTCGGCGCTCGGCCCGCAGTTAAAAAGGCCCAACGTTGAATAAACATCGGGATATTTATTATTTTTAGTGAAATCGACCTTCCAGTCACCTCGGTTTTATGGCCGCGCTGCTTATAAATTCCCAAAGGATTATTTGAAAAATCCTACTCATATCTGGCAGCCTTATCAGCAGGGCAGGAGTTCACATATTGTACCGGGAGGTCACCCTCCGGTCATGGTCTTCCAGAGGGGGCCAGGCACCTGTAAATCCTTCCTTCAGCAACCAAGGCGAAGTACAATATCAAACAGGCAGGGAGACTTTTCCAGGAAACGCTGAACTTTCTCAGGAAGGGCAGAGGAGGGGGAAAGAAAGTGAAGGAAGGTCGGCCGGGGGTTAATTGAGAGTTGGACCTTGGCGTGGTGGCGGCTCCGGGCAGGACAAGCTCTGCTGGGATTCTTTATGGGACTATTCATCCCGATTCCTTTTCCCTGAGAAACGGGCTGGCGGTGCCTCGAGGAAGAAATGGGCGTAGGGGAGGCTTTGGGTGTCTGGAGATACGAAGCAAAACAGCCCAGGAGAGCAGCTGGGGGTTATTTCACTTGGGTTGTCCCTGGGTGCAGCTCCTGCTTTGCTCAGGTGGTTTGGGTTTGTGTCCCTGGAACACACCAAAACATCCTAAAGTTGGATTTGTGTTATTTCACTTGGGTTCTCTGTGTGTGCAACTCCTGCTTTGCTCAGGTGACTTGGGTTTGTGTCCCTGGAACAAACCAAAACATCCTAAAGTTGGATTTGTGTGTTATTTCACTTGGGTTCTGTGTGTGTGCAACTCCTGCTTTGCTCAGATGATTTGGTTTTATGTCCCTGCAACAAAACAAGACATCCCAAAAGTGGATTTGTGTGTTATTTCACTTGGGTTCTGTGTGTGTGCAACTCCTGCTTTGCTCAGGTGACTTGAGTTTGTGTCCCTACAACTGCCTGGAACAAACCAAAACATCCCCAAAGTGGATTCGTGTGTTATTTCACTTGGGTTATCCCTGTGTGCAACTCCTGCTTTGCTCAGATGATTCGGGTTTGTGTCTCTGGAACAAAACAAACCATCCCAGGAATGGATTTGTGTATTGTTTCAGTTGGGTTCTCTCTGTTTTCAACTCCTGCTTTGCTTAGATGATTTGAGATTATGTCCCTACAACTGCCTGGAACAAACCAAAACATCCCCAAAGTGGATTTGTGTGTTATTTCACTTGGGTTATCCCTGTGTGCAACTCCTGCTTTGCTCAGAGGATTTGGGTTTATGTCCCTGGAACAAAACAAGACATCCCAGGAGAGGATTTGTGTGTTATTTCACTTGGGTTCTGTGTGTGTGCAGCTCCTGCTTTGCTCGGGTGATTTGGATTTGTGTCCCTACAACTGCCTGGAACAAACCAAAGTATCCTAAGAGTGCATTTGTGTATTGTTTCATTTGGGTTCTCTGTGTCTGCAACTCCTGCTTTGCTCAGATGATTTGGTTTTATGTCCCTGGAACAAAACAAGACATCCCAGGAGAGGATTTGTGTGTTATTTCACTTGGGTTCTGTGTGTGTGCAACTCCTGCTTTGCCCAAATGACTTGAGTTTGTGTCCATACAACTGCCTGGACCAAAACAGAACATCCCAAGAATTATTTTGTGTGTTATTTCTCTTGGGTTATCTGTGTCTGCAACTCCTGCATTACTCAGATGATTTGGGTTTATGTCCCTGGAACAAACCAAAGTATCCTAATAGTGCATTTGTGTATTGTTTCAGTTGGGTTCTCCCTTTGTTCAGCTCCTACATTACTCAGATGATTTGGGTTTGTGTCCCTGGAACAAAACAAGACATCCTAAAGTTGGATTTGTGTTATTTCACTTGGGTTCTCTGTGTGTGCAACTCCTGCTTTGCTCACGTGATTTGGGATTATGTCTCTACAACTGCCTGGACCAAAACAGAACATCCCAAGAATTGATTTGTGTGTTATTTCACTTTGGGTTATCCCTGTGTCTGCAACTCCTGCGTTACTCAGGTCATTTGGGTTTGTGTCCCTGGAACAAACCAAACCATTCCAGGAATGGATCTGTGTGTTATTTCTCTTGGGTTCTGTGTGTGTGCAACTCCTGCATTACTCAGATGATTTGGGATTATGTCTCTGGAACAAAACAAACCATCTCAGGAATGGATTTGTGTGTTGCTTCAGTTGGGTTATCCCTGTGTGCAACTCCTGCTTTGCTCAGATGATTTGGGTTTATATCTCTGGAACAAAACAAAACATCCTAAAATTGGATTTGTGTCTTATTTCACTTGGGTTCTCTCTGTTTTCAACTCCTGCTTTGCTCAGATGATTCCATGATTTGGGGTTTATGTCCCTGGAACAAAGCAAGAGATCCCAGGGATGGATTTTTTTTTTATTGTTTCACTTGGATTCTCTGTGTTGGCAACTCCTGCTTTGCTCAGGTGATCCCATGATTTGGGTTTATGTCCCTGAAGCAAAACAAGACATCCCAAAAGTGGATTTGTGTGTTATTTCACTTGGGTTCTGTGTGTGTGCAACTCCTGCTTTGCTCAGATGATTCCATGGTTTGGGTTTGCGTCCCTAAAACTACCTGGGACGACAAGTGCTCTCCCTGCCCCTGGTTTCTGCCTGCAGCAAATCCCCTCTGAATTGCAGGAAAAAGGGCTTTTCAGATGCCAGGTTGGAACCACTGAACAACCTCAGTGCCTTGGTGGGAATCCTCAACACTGTGCTATCCTCTTCCTAGGAAAATTTGAAAAAGAGGAGCTGGAAAGAGGGATATGGTGATTCTGCAGGTGTCAGGAGCAGCACACTGAGGTGGAAGTGTCCAAGGCCAGGTTGGATGGGCCTTGGAGCAACCTGGGCTAGTGGAAGGTGTCCCTGCCCATGGCAGGAGGTGGCACTGGGTGAGCTTTAAGGTCCTTCCCAACCCAAATCTGGGAAGCTCTGACAGCTTTAAGGGTGGGGGGACTGGCAGCAAACCCAGGACACGTAAATCTTAGGGTCCCTCCTTGGTCAGTTGGATGAGGTCTAGTCTAGTTTTAGCTGATCCTACTCACCAAACCCAGCTTAGTTTCGGCTCAGCAGCCCTGTGCTATTTGAGGACATCCACCTGCAGCGTGGTCGTGCTGCTGGGCTGGTGGTACCAGCCCTGTTTGCTCCCCGAGAGGGGAGTTTGTTGAAAATGGCAATATTTTGATGTAAAGAAGAAACCCGAGCGCCGCAGCGAAAGCGACTCCGCCATCGCCGGCTTTATCTTTTATGTTGGCTCTGACCAAAAGTCTGTGGAACTGCTCCGGTTTTTGCTTTGATGGATCTCCAAAATAAATGAGGAAAGGTGAGGTTTTGGGCCAGATGGTTTATCTGCTGGAGCATCTCAACAGCTGTTTGGGCGCCTTGGATTTCGAGGCCAAGGCGTGGAATTGCTTTTGCTTTTACATAACACGAAATGAAAAGCAAGTTTTTGTTTTTTTTTTTTTTTTTTTGTTTCATGTTTCCCGTAAAGCTGCAGCGAGGCAGAAAGCAAAAGAGTGAAGGGAGAGCAGAAAGGAATTAAAAAAAAAAAAAAAGCCCAAAAATAAAGATGGCGTGGGCTGAACAATGTTCTGTGCACAGGGTGCTCCCAAAAAGTTGTCTCGGAGGTGATTTAAGTCGCTTAAACTCCTTCTGCAGCCAGTTCTGGTGCCTGTTAAATGCTCTTTTGGGGTTTGCTGTGGCGTGGTGGGTTTTTTTAGCTTTATGCTAATTGGTTACCAATTACTTTGAGGTTCTTAACATGTTCATGAAGACACTGGTATTGGCACTCCCAGCTCTTTGATCCGAGCTACAAAGGGGTCATTTTAGGGTAAAGAACAAGTGTCCAAAAAAAAAAAAAAAAAAAAAGAAAGAAAGAAAGAAAAAAAGAGCAGATTCTGATGTAAATATAGGCTTAAAACTGGAGCTGCTGGAGTATTCCTGGAGAATCCCAGAGCTGGATAATTTAGATAAATAGCAGTTGACAGGGATTTGCTATAAATTTGTCGTATCTCCCCACTGACATTTTTATCTTTACCCCAAACCTCTGTAACCCTGGAGCTGCTTTGATGCACAAAATACATTCAAAAGGTAAAAAAAAGCGTACAATAAGTAATAACCCCCCCACACTTTACTAAAAACAATCAATGCAGAGATATCTTTAGGCTTTTGCACTACAGTAGGGGCAGTGTGGGTGATCTGTGTCCGCTCGGAACGTTTTTCCTGACGTATTTCAGGGAAAAAAACGGGTTTTCTGCCTCTTAGTGAGGAGCCAGCACAGCCTTGGGAGGAGAAACGAGGCTTTCTTTTGGTATATCACTGGAATTGCTACATTCTGGTGCCCAGGGACTCCAGGTGAAGTGCTGGAATCACCCCTTGGATGGCCGAGCCGGATTCCATTTGAGGTGGGAGATGCCGCGAATCCGGCGGCGGCTCCTCGTCGTTCTCCTCCCAGCCCTCGGCTTAAATCCTCCTCTTTGTTTGGATCCCTCTCAGGAGTGTGCTGGTGGTTGTGTTGCCTCCTTGAATCCTCCTTTTTGTGCCTTTGTGGGGTGAGGATTTGGCAGGAGGGGGGGTCCCTCAGCTGCTCGGCCGCGGTGCCTGGGACGCTCCTTCCCCCTTCCCGCCTCTCCAGCATCCCACCAAAAATGTTTGTTCTTTGCTGAGGGGGGCAAAACAACCCGAGTTCTCCTTTCATGGGATTAGAGAGGCTCTTACAGGAACCACAGTTCAAACAAGAAGAGCTACCCAGCCCTCGCTTTCAGGTGAAATCGTCCCCTTTTTTTTTCTCTTTGCAACCCACTGGTTATTCCTTTTATTTGATACTGAAACACAAACCCCCTCCATGGAAAGTCTGTGGTTCTCTTCTGTTTTGGAGCTCAGGGTTGTAAAGTTTTCCCTCGGTGTCCTTGGGAACTTGAAAAGCTTTTTTTTTTTTTTTTTTTTTTTTTTTTAAAGGGGCGTGTGGGGTGGGGTGGGGGGGGGGTGGAAGTGGAAAAAATTCCCTTTCTGGAAGTCTCTGGGTAACTCCTTGTCCATCTCAGACACTTTGCAGATTGTCCCATCGCCGTGTCCTGGCATATCTCACTGTCTGCTGACTTGGCTGCCCCAGTGGTGCCTGGTGGAGTGAGATAGCTGTAAACACAGCTCTGAGATCATAGGGAAAGGCTGGGGGTGAGACACTTTGTGCACTGCATTGATAAGGACACAGGAAAAGCCATTAGAGCGGGCTGGTGTCAGTGACCTGTGATAACCACCCCGTCCTACGTGCTAATGGAGCCCCGGCCCGGGCTCCGTCTGCGGTGGCGAGAGATTGAACTTTTGTCATTGTCATCTCGCTCTTTTAACCCCCTGACCCTTCTTACCCCGGGAGAAAACCACTTGGCTGCCATCAAAGAAGCAGCAAAGGAATCAGTGTTCGCTCGAAGCCGGCGAGATAGGATCGCAGGCGGCCTCCAGGCTTAAAATGTTCGGCTCGGAAAAACAGGCATGGAAAGGGGGAGGGGGAAAAAAAAAAAAACCCAGAAGCCCAGGGAGGTTTTACTACAATGGCCTGGATGCAGACTTCTTGTCACCTGAGGTTGGGAACAGAACTGAGCTTTCCCAGGATTTACAGAGCTCTGCACAGTCACTGCAAATGTCCTGATGGTTGACATTTCAGGCTGATTTTATCCCGGCTCGCTCAATCCCTGTTAGCCCTGACCAGGGAAGATGTAATGTGTCTGTTGAGTGTTTTATGGGATTATTCCGTATGGAAGGGAACTCAGGGGTTTCTGGTCCAGCCTCCTGCTGAATTGGCTTTAGACTGAACGTAGGTTTAGGTGGGATATTGGGAAGGAATTCTCCCCTGTGAGGGTGGGGAGGTACTGGAATGGATTTTTCCAGAGAAGCTGTGGCTGCCCCTGGATCCCTGGAAGTGTCCAAGGCCAGGTTGGATGGGGCTTGGAGCAACCTGGGCTAAAAGAAGGTGTCCCTGCCCATGGCAGGGGGGTGGAATGAGATGGGCTTTAATGTCCCTTGCAATCCAACCATTCTGGGATTCCATGGAAGCAGGGGGCAGTTCTGGGATCAGACCAGGACCTGGTGTTGAAAACCTTCAAGGAACAAGACTGTAAAACCTCCCAGGGCAGCTCATCCTGCTCTGTGCCCTCCTGGCAGGTGTGAAAGGTGCTTGTCAGGTCCCCTTGGAGCAATTCCTGCTCCAGACTGAACCAGCTCCATCAGCCCCGGCTCCGCCGCCTCGGTGGCCTCCGGTGAACTCGCTCCGGTTTGTCGGTGTCTCTCCCGAATTTGGGAGGCCCCAAATTGGATGCAGGGTAGGGATGCAGCCCTGAGGAGCGCTGGGGAGAGGGGGATAATCGCTGCCCTGCATCTGCTGGCTCTGCTCCTGCTCACAGAGCCCGGGAGGCTGCCAGGGCAGGCGGTTGGCGCGGGCTCAGCTCCTCCCTGCCAAGGCTCTTGGTCCTTCTCCACGGAGCTGCTCCCCGGGCAGGCCGTCCCCACTCGGGGTTGGGAAGAGGTTCTTCCTTCCCAGGTGCAAGACTTGGCTTTTCTCCTTAGTTTGTTTTCATCAGGATCCCGTCAGACTGTTGGAACCCTCTGGGTGGTGGCCCTGCCCCTGAGTGTGTCCCCTGTGCTGAGGCCGCACCTCAAATCCTGGAGGCAGTTTTGGGTCCCTCACAATAAGATGGACATGGAGGGGCTGGAGCGTGTCCAGGGAAGGGAACGGAGCTGGGAAGGGGCTGGAGCAGCAGGAGCAGCTGAGGGAGCAGGGGGGGCTCAGCCTGGAGAAAAGGAGGCTCAGGGGGGACCTTCTGGCTCTGCAACTCCCTGACAGGAGGGGGGAGCCGGGGGGGTGTCGGGTTCTTTTCCCAAAAAAACAAGCAGCACGACAAGAGGAAACAGCCTCAGGTTGCACCAGGAGAAATTTAGGTTGGATATTGGGGAAAAATTCCTCCTGGAAAGGTTTTTCCATCCCTGGCACAGCTGCCCAGGGCAGTGGTGGATCCCCATCCCTGGAGGGATTTCAAATCCCTGTGGATGTGGCCCTTGGGGACAGGGGTCAGTGGTGGCCTTGGCAGTGCTGGGGGGATGGTTGAACTCGATGATCTTCAGGGTCTTTTCCAGCCTTAAGGATTCCACGAGTCTGTGGTTTTCCCCCTGGTTTGGTGTCACCAGCAGAGCCCATGAGAAGCTCTGTTGCCTCCTCCAAGCCACTGATCCAGATGTTAAACAGGACACATCCCAGGACAGACCCCCTTGTGGTTCCCACTTGTTCCCAGCTCCTTTTAGGGTACAATTCCAACCCTCTGGACCTGACCACCCCACTAATTATTTACTCATCCAGCTGATCCCTCATCCAGAGATGAGACATTCAGATTTAGCAACAGGAATACTGTGGAAAAACCTGTTAAATCCTGGCTGAAGTCTGTGCCACCTGATGCTTTTCCTTCATCCATAAATCCTGTTGTGCCATCAGATCTGGGCAAATTGTCTCCAGCTGTGCTGGTTGTCTCCAATCCCCTTCTCCTCCATTTTCCTGGGGATGTGTCCCAGGAGGACTCAGTTCATGACTTCCCAGGGCTGTAGTTCCTCAGGTCGTTTTTTTCAGCCTTTGTTGCAACATTGACCTTTTCCCACTTATTTTTTTCTGTCATTTTTTTTTTTTTTAATGGAATTTTAACCCCTGTGGGGCTGTTGGATCTGTGGGTCTCCCCAGATCATCAGGACTGGGTTTGCTGGGAGATGTTCACCCTGTGTGGTGCAGAACAGGGGGCAGCTGGAGGACCCGGAATTCCAGTGCCACTGTTTGTGTGGGAAGGCTCTTCCCAAGATTTGCTCCATTTCCGGGTGCTGAGGCTTGGGAAGGTCCCGGGAATGTTTGGAAAATGCCTCAGCTACCCCACAGAACTTCGGGGTGGGGTGCAGAAGTGGTGATATCTCAAAAATAACAAGTGATAGAGGTGGAAGTGAGCGGATCTGTGAGGAATTTCTGAGTTTTGGAGTTTTCCGAGGTAAAACTGAGTTTAACAGAAAGGGGAATTTCAAACCAGCATTCCCAGCATTCCCACTCTTTTCTCATCCTGTGCTTATGGATTCATGAGAGAATCATGGGATGTTTTGAGTTGGAAGGGGCCTTAAAGGTCATCTAATTCCACCTAATTAGAGACACCTAATTAAGAGTGGCACAGACTCAGGGAGGACTTTGGTCCAAGCCTCCAATAAATTGGCTAAATCTGAAGTTATATTTGGGATTTCAGGGCCATATCCAGTTAAATTTTGAGCATTTCAAGGGTTGGAGACTGTCCAGCCTCTCTGGGTCCCTACTCCAGTGTTTGACCTCCCATGCTGTAATTTTTCCCCCATTTTATTAATTTGAATTTCTCTTTTTTTGCATTATTTCTCTCGTTTTTCTTTTTGGTGGCCTTGAACGTGTAGCAAACCAGCAGCTCTTTCACATCCCACTTTTAAACCCCATTCTATCACAACTGCCACGGGGCTGATGCTGATATTCAATGTTTAGGACTTATTTTTGCACCTAAAAATGAAAACATTTATATTAAATTTAGATTAGATGGCCCTTAGTGCTGGTTCATAGTGGCATTTAAAAGATATTGGAGTATAAAACTAGTCCCAGATTTGACCCTGGTGAAGCAGTTCCAGTTTTTCCTGATTATCCCCAGAACTGGAAGGAGAGGAACCCTCTTAGAAGTGAAGAGTCTTGGCCTTAGAGGGATTATCTCCATGATTATCTCCATGTGGAAGTCATGGAAAAATAAAAGGGATAAGATGTGGATGGAAGGGAAGTTGTGAGGATATTCTGTCCCTGTCTTACCTTGTGTTGTCACCCTGGGCTTTAAAGTGGAGGACGTGTAAGAGGGGGACTCTAAGAGTGCAGGAACAAGAGGTTTTGGAATCACAGAATCATGGAATTGTTGAGGTTGGAAAAGACCTTTAAGATCATTGAGTCCAGCACTGCCAAGGCCACCACTGACTCATGTCCCCAAGTGCCACATCCACAGGGATTTGAAATCCCTCCAGGGATGGGACTCCACCACTGCCCTGGGCAGCTGTGCCAGGGATGGAAAAACCTTTCCAGGAGGAATTTTTCCCCAATATCCAACCTAAACTTCTCCTGGTGCAACCTGAGGCTGTTTCCTCTTGTCGTGCTGCTTGTTTTTTTGGGAAAAGAACCTGACCCCCCCCCGGCTCCCCCCTCCTGTCAGGGAGTTGCAGAGCCAGAAGGTCCCCCCTGAGCCTCCTTTTCTCCAGGCTGAGCCCCCCCCCAGAAGATCCACAAGCTCTCTTTAGGAATCTGTGTTAGATCCCCAAACCTCTGTATTTTATGGATGAATTACCCCGTGGGAATCATCACTTGCTGACCAGAAACTCCACATTCGATTTTATTTTCTTGGAGTGTGTTTGTTGGGGGGGAGGAGGGGGCTGGAAAATCCCAACCCACCACGTTTTCCCCATCCCTGAGAGCGGGTTGGTGCCCAGCTGCCGGTTCCTGTTTTCCTGTAGGTTGTTTCTCATCCTAAAGGCCTATAAGCACTGGAAGCTGGGAAATGATTTCCATCCTGTTTTCCATAAATCCCTTCTTTTACGAAGGGGTCTCGAGTCGAGGCTGGACATTAATTCTCGACGTGTTTACAAATATTTTGCTCAGGAAAAGGCCGAGCAAACGTCCAGGACGGGGCTTCTGACGCATATTCCCCCCCTGTTTCAGTCCTTTGTTCAGGAAAATGTGGAAACGGGGCAGTTGTTGCACAGGGAACAAACGCTGCCCTCGCATTCCAGGAGCCTCTCACTGCCGCGGCGGAGCGGTGGGAGGATGAGAAGCAACCAAAATCCACACAAAAAAAAAAAAAAAGGTGGTTTCAGGGTCGTATTTTATGGGAGGTGAGGGAAAATAATCGCTGTGCACAAAGGCAGGGGTGTGTGCAACACGTTCCTGAGGGGGGGAGCGTTGCCCTCAGAGGGGTTTTTCCTTGGCTCTGCTCTCCTGGATCCCTCGGCACGAGGGGTTTGGCTGCGGAGAAAGGTGTCTCGTCTCTGTTATGGTTTGGAGCTGGAGGTCTGGGTGACTTATGATCTCCTAGTTTCTCCTTCTTGTGGAAGCTTAATCGTCTCCTCACAGACACCCAGCAAGCCACAAGAGCTGTTTTGGGGAGCAGGGGTTTGTCTTTTTTGCCTTTAAATCTTCTCTCCTGACTTTACAAACCTCCGGCTTTGTCTTGCCCCGGCCGTGGCTGTTGCGTGGCGTTGGAACGCCGTGAAATCCTTCAGGATAAAAACTTGTTAGGAGAAAACAGAGCCTGAAAAGCTGCTCCTGTTCCAGCTTGTAATGGTTTAAAGTATTAACCAAAGGACATGGGTGGATCTGTGTGGCAAACTCTGCGTTTAGTGGATGCCACAGGACGTGTTTTCTACTGGTGCTGGATGGGAAGGTTCATCATGTTTTTGTCTGTAGACTCTGGAGGTGTTCCAGGCCAGGGAGAAACCTGGGCTAGTGGAAGATGCCCCTGCCCATGGCAGGGGGTGGAACTGGGTGATCTTCAAGGTTCCTTCCAGCCCAGCCATTCCATGATTACACGGGTGCATGTTATATTTTGTTGCTCCCTAGAGAAGGTGGTGTTGTCTCCTTCTCCACAGAATCACAGGCAAAGGTTGGAAGGAACCTCTGGAGCTCACCTTGTCCAGCTCCCCCCAGGGCAGGCTCAGCTGCAGTGGGATTGCTCAGGTCCGTGTCCAGGTGGGATGGAGCTCCCCAGGTTCTCTGGGCAGCCTTTTCCAGTGTTGGATCACCCTCATGGTGAGAAGGTGTTCCGTGGAAATTCCCGTGTTTCAGTTTGTCCTGTTACCAGGCACCACTGAGAGGAGCCTGGCTCTGCCTTCTTGGTTTCCCCCAGTGAGTGTTTGAACACATTGAGAAGGTCCCTCAGGGCCTTTTCTCCTCCAGGCCGAGCAGCCCCAGATCCTCCTGCCATATACCATGTTCTCCCATCCCTGAATCCCTGAATACCCTTGTGGCCCTCCTCTGGGCATTGCCTGTTGTGGTGCTGACCCCAGACCCGGATCCAGCTGTGTCTCACCAGGGCTGAGCAGAAGGAAAGGATCCCCTCCCTCATCCTGCTCATGGTGTCTCCCACAACCCTCAGGTCCTTTCCTGCTTTCCCAGGCCGTTCCTCCCCAGGGGCAGAATTTGGCATTCCTTGAACTTCATGGGGCTCCCGTTTCTCCATCCTGCCCATGTCCCTTGGAATGGCAGAACCATCGGGTGTGGGGGGACCACATGGGAACCGTTTCTCCCCGTGGCCTGCACTGGGTTGGTTTCCCCTTGGCACAGCTCTGGGTCACAGAAATCTTCCCAATGGGACATCTCTTCCCACTGGGACAGATCTTTGTATCCCTTGACTTGCCCTTGGTGTCTCTTGGCTTCCCTTTGGCACAGCTCTTCCCAACTCTACCCTCAGTGAATTCATGGACGATGCCAAGTGTGGTGGGAGTGTTGACCTGCTGGAGGAACCTGGATTGATGGGCTGGAACCAAGGGTGGGAGGTTCAAAGTGCAGGACCAAGTTCCAAGCCCTACACTGTGACCACAACAACGCCATGAAGGCTCCAGGCGGGGGCAGAGTGGCCGGGAAGCCGCCTGGTGGGAAAGGACCTGGGAATGCCAGTGACAGCGGCCTCGAGGTGTGCCAGGGGAGGTTTAGTTGGACATGGGGAGGAATTTTGTCACTGAAAGGATGCTGAAACATCGGACCAGGTTTCCCAGGGCGGAGGTGGAGCCCCATCCCTAGAGGTGTTTAAGGACTGGCCGCAGCGCTCGGCGCTCTGCTCTTGTTGCCCGGGGGCCGTTTGGCCACAGGACGAACTCCGTGATCTCAGAGGTCTCTTCCCACCTATTTCTTCCGCTGAGACTTCGATCTCTTGTGCCCCTCGGCCTCCGGCTCCTCCTGGGGCGGGTTTGGGAAGTTGGCCTCCAGCCACATCAGCACCCGCTGCTGGCTCGTCATGCGGCCCAGCTGCCGCAGCCCGGCCTCGGTCAGCGGGGCCCCCGTCACCCAGGTCGAGGAGTCCTCGCTGGCCTCCGAGGGGGCCCCCTGGCTCTGCGCCCTCGAGGCCGTGCCCGGCTCCCTGTGGGGCTGCTGGGGGGTGTCCCTGCTCCTGCTGGCCGGCCCGGGCTGGTGGCTGGCGGTGGCCCCGGGCGGGGAGCGGGTGGCCCGTGCCGGGCTGACGGGCTCGCTGGAGGAGTCGTCCTCTGGCACCCTGGAACGGGGCACGAACGGGCTCTGCCAGGGGGACAGAGCAGAGAGGATGAGTGGCCGTGGGCCTCATTCCCACCTCCCTGTCAGCAGCTCCTGAGATCGGGATTGGGGTTGGGATTGGGAAGATGTTCGGTCCTGTCTCCCTGCATCTTTGTGGTGGCTCCCAGTGGCCCCAGAGCTCTGTGGGCTGGGCAGCCATGGCAGCCTCATCCCATCGAGGGGTGAGGTCTGGCCCTAACTGCCCCGTGTCCCACCTGTGGTTCCCTGTGTCCCACTTGTAGTTCCATCTGTCCCAGTGTTGTTCCCTGTGTCCCACCTGTGGTGCCTTGTGTCCCATCTGCATTTCCCTGTATCCCACCTGAGGTTCCCAGTGTCCCATCTGCATTTCCCTGTATCCCACCTGAGGTTCCCAGTGTCCCATCTGCAGTTCCCTGTGTCCCACATTTGGTTCTCCATGTCTCACCTTTGTCTGCTGTGTCCCACCTGTGGTTCCCTGTGTCCCACCCCTCTGGCTTCTTGTGTCCCACCTTTGGCTGCCTCTGTCCCACCTGTACCTGCCTGTGTCCCACCTGTGGTTCCCTGTGTCCCACCTGTACCTGCCTGTGTCCCACCTGTGGTTCCCTGTGTCCCACCCATGGGCAGGAGCAGTCGTGGGATGAAGGCACAGCTCAAACCCATCCCCCTCCCCATCCCAGCTCCGTTTGTCCCCATCCCAGCTCCCTGTGTCCCCATTTCAGCTCCTTGTGTCTCCATCCCATCTCCCTGTATCCCCATCCCAGCTCCCTGTGTCCCCATCCCAGCTCCCTATGTCCCTATCCCATCTCCCTGTATCCCCATCCCATCTCCCTGTGTCCCCATCCCAGCTCCCTGTGTCCCCATTTCAGCTCCTTGTGTCTCCATCCCATCTCCCTGTATCCCCATCCCAGCTCCCTGTGTCCCCATCCCAGCTCCCTATGTCCCTATCCCATCTCCCTGTATCCCCATCCCATCTCCCTGTGTCCCCATCCCATCTCCCTGTGTCCCCATCCCATCTCCCTGTATCCCCATCCCATCTCCCTGTGTCCCCATCCCATCTCCCTGTGTCCCCATCCCATCTCTGTGTCCCCATCCCATCTCCGTGTATCCCCATCCCATCTCCCTGTGTCCCCATCCCATCTCTGTGTCCCCATCCCATCTCTGTGTCCCCATCCCATCTCCGTGTCCCCATCCCATCTCCCTGTGTCCCCATCCCATCTCCCTGTGTCCCCATCCCACCACCAGCCTCTCCGTCCCGTCCCATCCCTCACCTCGCGCCGTCTCCTTTGGTTTGCCTTCACTTTGCTGGAAGTGCCGGGATTCGCCCTCTCCGCCATTCCCGTTTTCCTGAGCCACAGAGGGATCCCGGGAGCTGCTGCCTCCTGGGGGGAAGGGGGGGGGCTCCCCTGGGAGCGGCACCCCCGGGATCTGTGCCCCCAAACCCCCTGGGGTCACAATGGGTCACCCCCGTGTCACAAAGGGACATCCCAGCACTCATGGCAACCATGGAACCATCCAGAGCCAGCTGGAACTGGTTGGAGCTGGTTGGAACTGGTTGGGACTGGTTGGAAGTGGCTCGTGGGGCAGCCCCTGCTCTCCCCTTCCAGCCCCATCCAGCCCAAGCCTCCCCATTTCCCTCCCTGATGCCCGTGGAGACCCTCACTCCGGGCTCTGGCTGTCTCTGGATCCCTCTGGATCACGACTGACTTTGCTCTGGGCCTTTATTTTTCTCCCAGCCTTGAAATCTCTTTAAAAGACGTCATAAATGCTTAGTTTTAGGATTTTTTTGATGGTTTTGCTCATCTTCCTCGGGGAGGGACGTGCTGGGGGGAACGTTGTGCCAGTGGATGCTGGGGAGGGGGGTCTCATGTGGGTTTATCCTGTCTCATCCAACTCCTGGGAGCAGGGAAGGGTCTCAAAATCATGTGTTTTATGGGATTTTGAGCAGCAAAGACTTGGCAAGTCAGGGCAGTTCAGGGTAAGAATGTGGAGTGAGATACTGGGAAGAAATCGGGGTCTCGGGGGTCTTTTCTGGTATCTCCAGCCTCTCACCCAGCAACACCCCCAAATTCTCCCCAGGGCTTCTCTCCATCCCTTCTCCCTCAGCCTGGATTTGTGCTGGGATTTCCCTGACCCAGGTGCCAGACCTTGCTCTTGGCATTTTTGAACATCACGAGGTTCTCACAGTCCCACCTCTCCAGCCTATCCAGGTGCCTCTGGATGCCCCATCCCTTCCAGATTCCACTCAGTCAGTGTCCACCACCCTCCCAGTGCCAGCCCAGCTGTGGCTTCCACATGTGGAGACCCTGTGGAACCTACAGCATCCCTTTATATGGAATTGCACGTTGGACTCGTTTTCTGTGGATTAATGCCTTAAAAAGGGGCAAACCCCAGGTTGCCAAATGTGGAAAGGAGCTCCTAGGACACGACCTCCTTCCCAGTAGGGAGAGTGTATCCAGTCCTGGATGTGCTGCTCCTCAGCTTGGAGCAGGCGCTCGGAGCAGGAGGTTTATTTATCAATTTATCTTGTTTGGATTTCTCGGTGCTCCCCGACCATCCCCCCACGTTCTGCCAGGGCAGAACAAAATAACAAATATGCAAATGTAGTTTTCCAACCCAAACATTTTCCAGCAGAGTTGGAGGAACGAGCTGCATTTGGGCTGGAACGGGGTGTGTGGGATTGGTCCTTGTCTGCTCCGTCCTGTGCCTGCCCTCGGAATCAGGGAGGGGGAGAACAAAGAGTTCGAACTCGAATAATCTGCAGAAATATCCCCATTTTGGGATCTTTTCCTCCCCTGTGTGTCTGCAATTAATGCAAAGCCCTGTCTGTTGGTGATTTTGGGCTGTCTGGGAGGACCCACATGGCTTAAACCACCCAACACTAAGCAGGCTGTGAGAAATGGGGGAGATTTGGGGCAAATCGGGGTCTTCTCCCTACATTTAATTTCCTATCCTTCGACTCCTTTCCCTCCCTCCGGACCTCATCCTTCATCTTCCTCAAGGACTCCTCCTGCCTTCTTGAATTGAGGTTATTTCCCCCCCTCCTAATTGATGGAAGCCCTGACAAGAGCTGATTAGCTTGGGGGGGGGGGGGTTGTGTCCTTCCTCATGAAGCTTGTGACCGAATTCCAGAGCTTCCTTCCTTCCTCCAGCCCGGAGAACGAGCTCCCTCCTCCTCCTCCTCCTCCCCCTCCTCCTCCTCCTCCTCCTCCTCCTTGTGTCCTCCCCGAGGTTTTACGCACGGTGGCCTCGCATAGAAGACCCTGTGGGCTTGTCCTGGATATATTTGTTTCTCTGGCAGCTCATTCATGATAAAGTTTTAATGAATCCTAAATATATTATGAAAAAAACAACAACAACAACAACAACAAAAAAAAGGCACGTGGGTGGAAACCAGTTTTACGCCGGGAAGTGTTGCTTGTGTGGAGAGGGTGGATTGGGAGCAAGAGGAGCGGAAAGGAGCATCCCCGGGTGCTTAACCTTCACCTGGAACGGGGGGGAAATGGCCAGAAATCCGACCTGGAATTCGGATTGTGGATGCTGTGGAGGACGAGGGAGTATCTGCCCACATCATCGCTCCGTGACTTCCCAAAAAGTCCGACCGGAGGAGGGGAGGGGGAGGCCGGAGAGGGAGCCGTGTTTTCCAGAATGAGAAACACAGGCTACTTGTTCAGTCAACTCAGTTTAGGTCAAACGTGGTTATGGAAAACAGATGATTGCTGGTGATCAGGCTGTACTTTGACAAATATCCCATTGTTTGAGCGTGCCGTGATTTCCTCGGAGCGTTTCCCGGTGCGGGTCCTCCGGCTCGGAGCCTGGCAGTGGTGTGGGGCTGGGAGCTCCGAGCCCGAGGGTTTGGCTCTGTGGGAGGGGTTTCTGCTCTTAAGGATTAAAATAAGGGCTCTCAGCAAGGCTTGGAAGGATGTTTCATATGTGCACCTTGGATCCTGCGCTGCCGGGTGGAGGTGGATTTGAGGGATGCCAGTGCTGGAGAGGAGCTCCCTGACACGAGCCCTGTGTTGCTTTGAGTTATTGTGAATTCTTCCATGGTTTCCCCTAGAAAATGTTCACCTGCAGATTTTACCTGGGGGAGTACAAAGCTAATTATTCCCCTTTCAGAGCCAGGGCTGGTGAAGCTGAGAGAAGTGTTTGTGTGTGATCCCTGACTCTGGTTTTATGGGAGATGGGAAGGGAGTGTTTAATCTTAAAGTCATGGAATGGTTTGGGCTGGAAGGAACCTTCAAGACCATCCCATTCCACCCTCACCATGGGCAGGAACACCTTCCACTAGACCAGGTGGTTCCAAGCCCTGTCCAGTCAGGCCTTGGACACTTCTAGGGATCCAGGAGCAATCACAGCTTCTCTGGGAAATTCTTTCCAGGGCCTCCCCACCCTCCCAGCCAGCAATTCCTTCCCAACATCCCATCTATCCCTGCCCTCTGGCAGTGGGAAGCCATTCCCCCTTGTCCTGCCCCTCCATGCCTTGTCCCCAGTCCCTCTCCAGCTCTCCTGGAACCCCTTTAGGCCCTGCCAGGGGCTCTCAGCTCTCCCTGGAGCCTTCTCTTGTCCAGGGGAACCCCCCCAGCTCTCCCAGCCTGGCTCCAGAGCAGAGGGGCTCCAGCCCTGGCAGCATCTCTGGGGCCTCCTCTGGGCTCTAAAATCAGTATCCCTTTCTTTGGGAATCTCTTGGCTTCTGGGATGCAAGGGACTAACTGAGCTTGGGTGACTGTGGGAACAAGCTTTGCTTTCATCGCACCATCTGAAAGGTTGAATTTTCCCCAAAGAGCCCAGAAGCTCATTGCCCTTGCCTGAGGTTGGTTTGTGCTCCAACATGGACCAGCTCATGTCCATGGGGATATCTGGGAGAAGATTGGCTTGATCACTGTGTGAGCAGGTGGATCAGGTGCTCAGGATGTGTGTGCAGGTGGCTGGGAAGTTAAAAGCAGAAATGAGGGTAATGCACAAAACCCTTTCTGTGGCAGGAGAAGGTCTTGGAGCAGTGACAGGAATTGTTCCATCAGGCACCGAGAAGAGCAGTGAAAGGGCTGGATCTGTGGATGGTCCCGGTCACTGCCACGGCTTTTAGAAACACACGCTGTTATTTGATGGATTTTGTCATCTGAAAACAAAATCAAAGCCATGAAAAATTATGGAAAACCAGTTTACATTTGGCTCCTTATCGGTGTCACCCGCCCCGGGGGGACAGACGGGCCTTGGATCTTCTCTTGCGCCGCTCCCACTCCGAGATAAACTCCGGCCCGTTAATCATGGGAGAGGATTTGTGCGTGTTCTTTCCAGTCCTTTGGAGCAGCATTAGCTCCGAGGAGCTGGGAAAGCTCCAGCTGTCATTCCCGGAGAAGTTTAATGTCCTTCTCGCCTTTTCCAGCTCGGCGCGCTCGGCGCTTCACTTCATTCATCAGCCGCGGCAGCGCCAGCTCTGCAGCCCCTTCTGCTTTCCAGCCATTAAAAAGGAAAAGTTTTAAGATACAAAAACCCCCCCCCCCCCGAGGGGAACGTTGTGAGGTATTTGAGCCTTTCTGTTCCTCCTGGATGAAAATATCTCCTTTTGACGGCGCGGATCGATCCGATAGATCCGAACGCGCCGCCTTATGAAAGCTCGGCCGTGAGCTCGGTGTTTGTGCAGCAAACCAGCACTCCCTGACTGGGATGATGGGATGTTAAATCACATGCTGGACTCGGGCAGCAGTTTGAGCTTGGTCTAATTTAAGGAACAAAGCTAAGCAGAGTAACAAAACAAGCGGTACTTGGGGAGCAGAGGCTGAACGCTCGCGCTCCCTCCGCTCGTTAAATGAGCCCAGCGGCTCCAGCCCGATGACTGAGCAGTAGCAAAGGCACTAAATTATTCCTCCTGATGTTAAAGAGAAAAGAAAACACATTTCTGGTCACCGTTTAAACCTCTGAAATGTGATGGAAGTGGAATTCGCGTCTTGGGTTACTCGGAAGGTTTGCTGTGGCCGCTTGTCCGTCACGTTGGGGGGAACTTCCTTCAGGCCTGAAAATCCCTGTGTTTCACTAAAATTCCCTGTATTTGGCTCGTGGAGATTTACACCTCCAGGCAGACACTTGACTTGCAGCTGAGATGCCTTTGCCTGCTCTGAGCAGGAGCCCAGCCCGGGCGGGGAGAGACCTGGGCGAGCCCATGGTGAGCAGTGTCCGTCTCTCCTCCCAGGGAACAAGGGACAGGAGGAGAGGGAACGGCCTCAAGTTGTGCCAGGGGAGGTTTAAATTGGATATTGGGAAAATTTCGTCATGGAAAGGGTTGTCAGTCATTGGAACAGGTGGTGGAGTCCCCATCCCTGGAGGGATTTCAAATCCCTGTGGATGTGGCCCTTGGGGACAGGGGTCAGTGGTGGCCTTGGCAGTGCTGGGGGAATGGTTGGACTTGATGACCTCAGAAGGTTTTTCCAACCTCAGTGACTCTGGGATTCCATAAGAGGCTGGAATTGGTGTGAAAGGGGACAGCGAATCTGGGAGTCTCCTGTTGCAGGGTGTCCTTGCATCCCTAAGGATGAGGAGCATTTCCATCTCCCCATCAGCAGGGTTTTGGTGGCCCAAGAGTTTTACATCTCCCTGCAGAGTTTCTCTCCTGCTTCTTTCCCAACAAACTGCCCTGTCCCAGGACACCAGAGGGTCACTGACTCTGTTGCTGAATTTGAAATCTCAGCATTTCTAATTTGGGAACTTTGATCCAGCCTGGGAAGAGAGGCAGGTCTTCACCTCCTCATCCTCTCCATGGTCACTGTCTGTTCTGCTTTCAGGGATCAACACGCACTTAAAAATGCCCTTTCTCCTGGAAACTCATCCTAGATTTTTGCAGAGGTTAAATTCTTAGCAGGGAGATAAACTTGGAAGAGGTGACTGCTCTCCCTTTTCCCCTTGCAAAGCTCCCCGAAACCCAGGATGCTCCTGGAAAAGGGAGATGGGTTGTGAAGGCAAGTTCCGAAACCAGGCGTGTGATTTCACTTCAGAAATTCCCTGGAAGGCAGATTTCACTTCAGAAATTCCTTGGAAGGGGCAGCA
This sequence comes from Pipra filicauda, assembly GCF_003945595.2. Classification (NCBI taxonomy): domain Eukaryota; kingdom Metazoa; phylum Chordata; class Aves; order Passeriformes; family Pipridae; genus Pipra; species Pipra filicauda. The sequence continues at coordinate 19,378 of NW_024105025.1, read as the reverse complement.
TCCATCTGTTCTGTGCATGTTTACCCTCCCTCTCTTTGTCCATGGACTTCCTGCAGGGCTGGAAGATGGATCATCACTTCTTCATCCTCCTCCTCTGCTTGTGTTTGGGAAGGGCTGAGGGTTTGGATGAGTGGAATTCTTTCCAGAGCTGCCTTTTGCAGCCTGGCAGCCCCTCCAAAGGCTGCAAAATCAGCTTTATTGGTGGGAGGGGGGTGTCTGCTGCATATATAGAGCCGAGCTGCTGATCCTTCCTTCATCCTGGAGTCTGTAGGAGATGATTTCCATGAGCTCCTTCCATCCCATTGAGTGCTTTGAAGATAAGAGCACCTGAGCCTGAATTTTCCATGGTTATCCAGGGCCTGGGGGAGGCTCATTCTGTGATTCTATGATTGGCTGTGCTGCTGTGACAGCCCCCAGATCTGGGGCTTGTTTGCAGTTTTTTGGTGGCTTTTGGATCCTCTGAACCACGAGACACTTCCCAGCTTTGTCACACAAGCTGGAATTTTCTAAGGGAGAATATAAATTATAAGCATTGTTTTCATCATCATGGAATCATGGAATGGTTTGGGTGGGAAGGGACCTCAAAGACCTTCCAGTCCCACCCCCTGCCATGGGCAGGGACACCTTCCACTAGCCCAGGTTGCTCCAAACTGGCTTGGACACTTCCAGGGATCCAGGGGCAGCCACAGTTTCTCTGCCCAACTTGTGCCAGGGCCTCCCCACCCTCCCAGCCAGGAATTCCTTCCCAATATCCCACCTATCCCTGCCCTCTGGCACTGGGAAGCCATTCCCTGTGTGCTGTCCCTCCAGGCCTTGTCCCCAGTCCCTCTCCAGCTCTCCTGGAGCCCCTTTAGGCCCTGCCAGGGGCTCTCAGCTCTCCCTGGAGCCTTCTCTTCTCCAGGGGAACCCCCCCAGCTCTCCCAGCCTGGCTCCAGAGCAGAGGGGCTCCAGCCCTGGCAGCAGCTCCGGGACCTCCTCTGGACTCTCTCCAGCAGCTCCACGTCCCTGTGCTGTTGTTCCCAGGGCTGGAGCAGCTCTGCAGGGGGGTCTCACCTCAGACAGGGGCGGAGGGGCAGAATCCCCCCCTGCCCTCTGCCCACGCTGGGGGATCAGCCCAGGACACAGTCGGATACAATTCCATCACTTTTCAAGACTCACAGGGTGTTGTGATCCCAAACCTCTGTTTTCTCTGAAACGTTGACACAGCTCCTACAGACACCTCCAATTTCCACGGGCACGGGAAGCCGTTGGGCAAATTGATGGAAAAAAATCCCATCAAATAACAAGACCTGGCCTGTGGCTCAGGGCGTCCTCACTCCCTCATTTGCTGGAGACAGAGAAACTCCTCTGGAAAAGCTGGATTGTTGTGTCATTGTTCAGGAACACCCTCAGTAGTGCTGCCTGGGGTTGGGGCCCAGGCTCTGCTGCCCTGGAACATTCCCACACATGTGTCAGGAAAGCTGGTTGTTCCTGCTGGTTCAATTCCAGTTTTATTTCATTCTCCTCAACACCTGCTGGAGCCCCATCCGGGCAGGACATGGGGTGTCTCCTGATGGATCTTGGGCACCACTCTGTGACTGTGTGAGCACCTCCTGCCTTTGGTCTTGCCAAGGGTTTGAGAAACATTTAATTTCCTTATTTTTTTTTTAAAGTTAAATGTGGTTAAAATACTTCTGACTGCTTTGTAGAACAGCAGGCAGGGTTTTTTTTTATCCTGGGAATTGCTGGTTTTTTTCCCTGTTGTCCCAGTGCAGGTAAATGTGAATGAGGTGAAAGAATTCGTGGCGTTCAGAAAAGAGGGTCTTTCCTGGACTGAGCAGTTCAAGGGCACTTTATTCTCATTTTCATGCCTTTTTTTCCCTTCTGTTTCAAGGATTAGCATTGTTTTCATCATCATAGAATTATGGAATGGTTTGAGTTGGAAGGGACCTCAAAGGCCTTCTAGTTCCATGTCCAACCATGGGCAGGGACACCTTCCACTAGCCCAGGTTGCCCCATCCTTCCGTTTCAAGGATTTATTTATTTTCAGTGACAGCTTAAACAGTGATGCAGCTCTCGATTCCACCTCCTGGGCTTGAGGTGAAACACTGGAGCCTGGTTGGAACCCTGAGAGCAGAGCTGGCTCCAGAGATGTCTGGTGTGGAATCTGGGGAGAAGAACTAGAGGTATGAGCCACCCAACCCTTCCACCAGGCTCAAGAGGCAATTCCAACCTGGGAATTCTATTTCCTCCAGGCTTTCCTTTTTTTATTTTTCCCTTGGAATCCTCAATTCTTTGATTTTCCATTATGTTGCCAAAGACAGTTTTCTGTCTCTTCCCTGGTGGCTTTGGGCTGTGAGAACATGAGAAACCCTGATCATGTCCAAAGCAAAAAGAGTTGTTTGCCTTTCTGGTCCCCACCTCCCTGCAGCTGCTTTTGTGGTGATTCCTTGGAGAAAAGGGGGAAATGCTGGATTTTTTTTCTACCTGGGAGCAGGGAATGGGGGGCTGGTGAATACCAGGACCTGGATCTCTGTTCCTGAATTCCTAAGATTTAAATGAGAAGAGAGCATTTGGCTCCCCTCTGTATCACACAAGCTGGAAAAATTCCCCATTTCTCACCAAAATGTGGTTTCCTCCCATTGGGAAAACTGGAGCATCTGTAAAAGGGACTGATGTGAGAAGAATTGTGGAATGGTTTGGGTAGGAAGGGACCTTTAGTGATCATTTAGTTCCACCCCCTGCCAGGGGCAGGGACACATTCCACTAGCCCAGGTTGCTCCAACCTGTCCTTGGACACTTCCAGGGATCCAGGGGCAGCCACAGCTTCTCTGCCCAACCTGGGACAGGCCTCTCCACCCTCCCAGCCAGCAATTCCTTCCCAATATCCCATTTAAATCTCCCCTTTTCCAGTGGGAAGCCATTCCCTGTGTCCTGTCCCTCCCTCCCTTGTCCCCAGTCCCTCTCCAGCTCTCCTGGAGCCCCTTCAGGCCCTGCCAGGGGCTCTCAGCTCTCCCTGGAGCCTTCTCTTCTCCAGGGGAACCCCCCCAGCTCTCCCAGCCTGGCTCCAGAGCAGAGGGGCTCCAGCCTTGGGAGCACCTCTGGGGCCTCCTCTGGACTCTCTCCAGCAGCTCCACGTCCTTGTGCTGTTGTTCCCAGGGCTGGAGCAGCTCTGCAGGGGGGTCTCAGCTGAGACAGGGGCAGAGGGGCAGAATCCCCCCCTCAACCAACTTTTGGTCCATCTGGACCAAGGTGATGCTCATCCCCAGCCTCCTCATCCCTCGGATCCATCCCAGCCCGTGGCATCCCTACAAGCTCCCGGGCTCTTTTTGGATGGAAACTCCTCCTCTGGCTGATGTGGCCCCACGTTTGTCCTCCTGGGTCAGAGGTTGTGCAAAGCAATGGCCAATTAAAGCTTTATGGGCTGGAATGGGGACCCAGCAAGGCCCGGCCCAGCCAGGCCGGCTCAGAAAGGCCCTTTGTGAAGGTATTTATAAATTAACACTCGGGAGGGCGGGAGGGAGGGAGGGAATGGGGTGTTACAAAAGCCAGGCTCGTTAATCAGCCTGTTTACCCTCTTCAAACGCTGCTCCCTAATCTTTGCCCGGCAGATTTGTTGGGAACGGGAAGCGCCGGCGCGGGTCACTCCAGGGCCGCGGCTCCGAGGACGCGCCAACGCAAACACAGAGTCCCAGAATCCCAGAATCCCAGAGTCAGCCAGGTTGGACATGACCTCTGAGATCATCCAGTCCAACCTGTGACCCAACCCCACCTTGTCACCCAGCCCATGGCACTGATGCCACGTCCAATGTCTTCCTAAACACCTCCAGGGATGGTGACTCCACCACCTCCCCGGGCAGCCCATTCCAGTGTCTGATCACTCTCTCTGGGAAGAATTTCTTCCCAATGTCCCACCTGAACCTCCCCTGGCACAGCTGGAGGCTGTGCCCTCTTGTCCTGCTGCTGGTTCCCTGGGAGCAGAGCCCGACCCCCTCCGGCTCCCTCCTCCTGTCAGGGAGTTGCAGAGAGCAAACACGGCTGGTGATGCCCAAGAGCTGCTCCCTGTGACCCCTCACCTGTGCCAGGCATGGGGTGAACCCAAATCACCCCAAAACACCACGTTTTACCTCATCCTCACCCCTCTCCTCTCCCAGTTTTCCTAGTTTTAGCTTGTGCTGCCGGGCTCCGACATTAGAGGGCATCTCCTGCTCGTGCTTTTATTTGGTTTTTTGGGTTTTTTTTTTTTTTTTTTTTTGTTTTGAGAGCGTTTTGTTTTACTGCAGCTTAATCTACAGGCCTGTCCCTAAAAAGCAAATAGAGCAGTTGACCTGCTGTGCAAATTAGCCATATGGTGAAGTGTAATATCCCGCTGCCCCTCATTACCATGCCGTAGGAAAAGCTCTCCCCTTTTCACAGGCCAAGCATATTAAAGTGGCCTTTTCAGCGTTTTCTTCCATATAAAACTGTCTTCACTCCTGTGGCCCGAGCAGTTAAAAGGGAACTCCAGCTGCAGCCAGGAGGGTGAAATTAAAGGCTTTTACCCTGCTCTAAATGGAAAATAGATATTGCTTCCTATGGCCAGGCCTGGGGAACAATGCTGCGCCGCCGGCCCCGGCACCGGCACGGGGGTAATGGCCTGATTTTCTGGGAGGAAGGAGCCCTGCTCCTTTGAGAGAGGAGGTGTTGGGCGTCTACCTTGGAGGAAGGGGGGGTGAGGGGGAAAATCTTACCTATTTTGCTCTTAGTTAACTAATTCCTGGCCAGGCTGAGCGGTGGGAAGCTGTGCCAGGAGCTGCCGCGGGACCCCAGGACGGGCAGCTGCTCTTGTGCCCAAAGAAAAGCCTTGTGAACCTTCACTCTGTAGAGACCAGTTTTGAAACCAAATTTAAAATCAATTTTGTGGTGTGTGGATGTCCATGTGAACCTTCACCCTGTAGAGACCAGTTTTAAAACTGAGTTTAAAATCAATTTTCTGTGTGGATGTCCATGTGAACCTTCCTCCTGTAGAGACCAGTTTTAAACCCGAGTTTAAAATCAATTTTCTGGTATATGGATGTCCATGTGAACCTTCACTCTGTAGAGACCAGTTTTAAAACCGAGTTTAAAATCAATTTTCTGTGTGGATGTCCATGTGAACCTTGTTTGCCCGACCAGGGCTGGCTGGGAGCTCCCCTTGGATCTCGGTGCCCATCCTTGAGGGATGAGGAGGGTTTTTTCTCTCCCACCTCTCCCATCTTTGCTGCTGGAGGTGGCCACCAGCACTGGACTGGTTGGTGGAGCAGGAGGGAGGTCACTGGATCTGTGATTTCAAGCTTTGTTTTCTTCTTGCTTTTGCTTTGCAAATTTTTTTGCTGCTTTCAAAATACACTTTAAATTAACTTACGAAGCCAATGATTGGAGAGAGGGAAGGGAGGACTGGAGCTCCGATGGAACCTTCTGGGTGGCCTTTCTGCTCTCATGGCCCTGGGTAGCTCTTGGTTAGAGTTTGTTTTATAGTCACAGGATGGTTTGGGTTGGAAGGACCTTCCAGCCCATCCAGTGCCACCCCCTGCCATGGGCAGGGACACCTTCCACCAGCCCAGGTTGCTCCAAGCCCTGTCCAACCTGCCCTTGGACACTTCCAGGGATGGAGAGTCCACAGCCTCTCTGGACAACTTCAGTTGACTATCTCCTGAGCTCTGGAGTGCTCTTTTCCTTTGGGATCACCTTTGGTTGTGCTCCTTGGCCTTCTTCCTCTTCACTAGGTCTCCATTAATTTATTTTCAGGTGCTTGAGTCCAAGTCCATTAAGTCAGGAGGGTCCTACCAGTGCCCTGGGGTTGGATACAAGCCCTGAAACCACGGGAAGTTCACTTTGAACCTTGGGATTTAATGCTTAAAGAAGGAATGGGTTGCATTTCATCCAGGGCACAGGTTGGAGTCAGGGCTGGGTGGAGGGGAAGTGTCGGATTCTGCAGCTGGGATGGGGCAACCCTGGATGTGGGGACAGACTGGGAATGAGAGGCTGGAAAGCAGTGCTGGGAAAGGGCCCTGAGGGTCCAGTTGGCCCTGAGCCAGCAGTGCCCTGGCAGCCAGGAGGGCCAACCTGTCCTGGGGGGCATCAGGGAGGGGATTGTCCCGCTCTGCTCTGCCCTGGGGAGGCCTCTCCTGCAACATTGGGGCGGTTTGGGGGGACACAGTGGGAGATATGGAGCTGTTGGAGTGTCCAAAGGAGGGCAGTGAAGGTGGGGAAGGGCCTTGATTGGAAGCCCTGGGAGGACACTGAGGGCACTTGGTGTGTTCAGCTGGAGCAGAGGAGACTGAGGGGAGACTTCATTGGGGTCTTCAACATCCTCAGGAGGGGCAGAGGAGGGGCAGGGACTGAGCTCTGCTCTGGGGGACCAGGGACAGCACCCAGGGAAGGGCTGGAGCTGTGCCAGGGCAGGCTCAGGTTGGATCTCAGGCAAAGGTTCTTCCCCCAGAGGCTGGTTGGGCACTGCCCAGGCTCCCCAGGGCAGTGGGCACAGCCCCAAGGCTGCCAGAGCTCCAGGAGGGTTTGGCTGATCCTCTGGGGCACAGGGTGGGACTCTTGGGGCTGGGCCTGTGCAGGGCTGAGGGTTGGACTGGCTGATCCCTGGGGGTCCCTTCCAACTCGGGATATTCCAGGATTCTGTGGTGATCAGAGGGCTGCTCCAGAGGTTGCAGAGCTCCGAGGGAGAGACTGAGGGAGAGACTCAGCTCCAAAGGGGCTCTTCCCTCTCTCTTCCCCCCACGCACTTCTCTGCTTCCCTTTATCTCTTTGTTTTCGGTATCGAGGGGGGTGTTTACAGTCAACAAACAGTTCCACAGAGCAGGAGCCTCCTTTTTGATCCCCGAGCACCTGCGTGTGTATCCATGGGATATTATTTGGGAATATTTACGTGTTTCAAGTTAAGCATCTGCTCAAGAGAGTCGGACTTCTTTGTGCCTCATTAGTGGCTACTGGTGTTCTCTTATCTCCAGAGATCTTCAGGGCATGTTGAATTTATTTTCTTGGCAGTTTTTCCGTGGCTGCACGAGCTCCTGGTGGTTTGTTTAAGCGCTGGAAAACCTGTCTGAGCTCAAGGAGTGTTTGGACAAACGCTCCCAGGCACAGGGTGGGATTCACGGGGTGGGATTCTCAGGGTCTCCTGTGCAGGGCCAGGAGTTGGACTTGCTGATCCTCACGTGTCCCTTCCAGCTCAGCATAATCTGTGACTGTCACCTCATAAGAAACCCTGCCTGTTTCAACTGATTTCAGGGTAAAAAAACGGTGGTTTGGAGGATTTTAAAGCTTCTGTGCTGCTTTGGATGAGGTCTGGCCCATCCAAACTGCTGTTTCTTGAGGAGTTGGACCCGTGGGGCCAGTTTGGGGCACGTCCATGGAACTCTGGGGTTATGAGAGGGGAGCAGAGGTGGGGTCCAGGTCGGATGGAGTGACTTTTTGGGCATTGACACGATGCCAAGTGTTGTTTGGCACTCGGAGGCAAATGAAAATGAAACACTGAAAGAGGGGCTGGTTGAGCCAGGTGAGGGTGACACAGCCCAGGGCTCTGCTCCTGACAAGGAGGGGGGAAGGAATAAACTGTTCCTTGTTGGAATGAGACTGGGATTGGCTGAACTGTGACTAAACCCCCCCCCATGAAATGGGACATCTGGCCCCAGGTCTGGCCTTTCCTTCTCCCAGAATGTGACTCGTGGGACATGGTTGGTGACCGGGATGTTTGGAGCCCAGGCTGGGAGATAAATCGTGTGTAAAATGCACAGAGGTTTCCAAAATCTCTTGTGTGGGCTGTTTGTAAAGAGTGTTCTCCCAGGCTGGGAGGTGGGATAGGGACAGGGATGGGGTGGGAAGGGACCTCAGGAGATCTCAAGTCCAACCTCCTGCCTGGAGCTGTGAGACCAGAGCAGCTTTTTCAGGGCTTTATCCAGTTATTTCTTGAAATCTTCCAAGGATGGAGATTCCAACGCACCTCTGGGGGCTCTTTCTGCTGCCTGACTGTTCTAGTTGTGGAAAACTACCAAAACTTCCCATCCTTACCCACAGAGGGGGCTCCCAAAGCTGTGGTTCCCCGGTCTGTGTCGCTGCGAGGAGCTCAGGGCTTTCCAGGTGGGATATTTGGTGTTTGTCCTTCTTGGAGTCCCTCATGTTCACGGTGGTCGTTCCTCCAGCCTGCCAGGACCTCTCCAGATGTTATCCCTGTTGACTTTTCCCCTGACTTGGGGGCATCTGCAAAGTGGATGAGACCTTGGCGTTGCTCCTCAAGATCGTTGGTGAAGGTCCCAAAATTCCTCCTGTTGTTCCTTCTACTTGTTATGGGAATCCATTAAAGCTTTAACTGTTGTCCAAGGCCAGGTTGGACAGGGCTTGGAGCAACCTGGGATAGGGGAAGGTGTCCCTGCCCATGGCAGGGGGTGGCACTGGTTGGTCTTTAAGGTCCCTTCCAAGCCAAACCATTCCATGATTCCATGTAGTGCTGATAAATTAATAAATCCAGGTGGGCAGTGGGTTTAAGACTCTCCTGGAGAAGAAATTAAAGCCAAATTCATCACTCTTTGCTTAAATCAGTCTCAGAGGTGTGACTGAGGTGCTCTGTGGATCAGGGGGTACAAAAACCTTCTCCAGGGGCTGTAAAATTGGGCTGTTCAAGTAAATTTGGGCTATTTCTGCCTATTCCGTGCCTGGTGTCAAAAAACCTACAATAAACTGAGCCCAACTTGGGTTTCTCAAGGGAGGATCTTCTCAAGATATATCATCATAGCACATCCCCCTCCTTCCTGTCATGGCAAGGATATTTTAATGTCAGAACTCAGAGGACTCACTGATTTTTGAGGGAATGTTCTGATGATGTTGCAAGTCCAAAGGGTGGCTCAGCCAGGAACATCCCGTGGGAATCGTGGAGTATGGGTTGCTGTGTGTCACCCAGGGAGCAAATCATGACACGGAGCGTTTCTGCAGGGATTCAGTCATCCAAAATATTGTTATTGACACGCTCTGGATCCCAAAAGTCCCATTTCACGAGGCACTTTCATCATTTCTGGGGACAAGAGCACGAGAAAACTCAGAGCCTGGTTTTTTTCCCCCGTGTAATCCCAGCTCGATTCGTTTTCACCTCTTGAATTCTTAAACATTTTAAGGTTGGTTTTTTGGTGGTTTTTTTTTTTTTTTTTTTTTTCAGCTGCTGGTTTTGCTTTCTTGGGATTCTCTCCTGTTTTCCCTTCCCTGGTGCTCATCCACACTCTTAATTACCCTCCTCTCGTTGCCAGCTCTGTGAACTCCCAGTTAATTGGGGGGGAAAGTTCTGCCCCGTCATTTTAAAACTCTGGAGGGTTTTTCCTGGACTGGGGATATTGCAATAAAGGGGCAGTTTGGAAGTGGAAGTTTGGATTCTTCAACTCCCTCAAAAGGATTGAGGATGGGGTGAAATCCTAAAGGATTGAGAATTGGGTGAATCCTGTTAAAACTGAGGAGAGGAATGGGAAAAGGAGCTCCTTCTCCTCTCCCCAACCTTGGTTTTATGGGATCATTTTGGCTGGAAAAGCCCTTTAAGATCAAGCCCAGCACTGCCAAGGCCACCACTAAATCATGTCCCCAGGTGCCACATCCACTTTAAATCCCTCCAGGAATGGGGACTCCACCACTGCCAGGGCTGGAAAACCCTTTCCACGGAGAATTTTCCCCAAATATCCAACCAAAAATCTCCCTTGGCCCAACTTGAGGCCGTTTCCTCTCGTCCTTGGGCTGTGAGAGAAGAACGGGATTAAAATATAAAATACAAAAATAAATATAAATTCAGAGGAGTAATTTCTAAAATAGGGGGATCCCATGACCTGTTCTGGAGACTTTTTTTGGTGTGGTTTCCGTGTTTGTTGGGTTTTTGGGGTTTTATCCAGAGGAGAACAGTAGTAAAACATAGGAGACAGGGGACTAATGGATTGTCTGAAGACCTGGGAAGTTGAATGGTCTTAAACAGATCAAACGGGGGAAACTGGGTGGTCTGAGCTCAAACTGCCACCAAGGGGAAGAAATATTTTCCATTTTTAGGATAATATAATGTCCTGAGCAATGAAAGTATCCGAGGAGACGATGGAGGAATGGATTTAAGAGAAAAGGATGAAAGTGTGAGCGAGAAATATGGGAATATGGTCGAGAGAGATGTCCTGAGGAGGAGTTTTGTGTTGAAAGAACCTCTCCTGAGAGAGTCCCTGATTCCTGGGACAGTCAGAAAAGGCTCCAGAAGGAAAACACTTGGAACAGGGCACTGGGAGGAAGATGGTTTTGGTCACATTGGCAGGACTCTGGGCCATAAATTTTAGGGAAACTAAAATGTGAATAGGATTTTATGATTTTTTTGGGGGGTGTGGTGTCAAAGGTCTTTGCTGTTCCTTCTCTTCACTCCTGCTCCTCCTGGCTGTGGAAAACACTTTTTCCTCTGAAACTCCAGTCCAAAATGAGTTTCATTTTCAGGGAATATGATGAAGTTGGTGCAGATGCTTCATCTGCCTCAAAGCCATCGGGAAAGTAAGGATAGAAACCTGAACTGGGGTTTGTCCCAGTGGGGAAGGAGGGGAATGGTGGGGTTGGGGATTTTGGGTCTTGGAGCCAGGCTGGGAGAGCTGGGGGGGTTCCCCTGGAGAAGAGAAGGCTCCAGGGAGAGCTGAGCGCCCCTGGCAGGGCCTGAAGGGGCTCCAGGAGAGCTGGAGAGGGACTGGGGACAAGGCAGGGAGGGACAGGACACAGGGAATGGCTTCCCACTGCCAGAGGGCAGGGATAGGTGGGATATTGGGAAGGAATTGCTGGGTGTGAGGGTGGGGAGGCCCTGGCCCAGGTTGGGCAGAGAAGCTGTGGCTGCCCCTGGATCCCTGGAAGTGTCCAAGGCCAGGTTGGAGCAAGCTGGGCTAGTGGAAGGTGTCCCTGCCCCTGGCAGGGGGTGGGACTGGATGGTCTTTAAAGCCCCTTCCAACCCAAACCATTCCATGATTCCATGAAACAGAGAAGTTTTTAAGGAGGTGGGATGACTCCTTGTCCTTTCTTCCCTGAAGGAATCCGTGGTGAGGGGGAGGTGAACGGGCAGAATTCCAGCTGAACTGTCTGCCTTTGGTGCAGTCTTAGCAGAAATCTCCCAAATCTGGTCTTTAAAGGTCTGATTGGTGTCTGAGGTGTTCTCCAAGTTTCCAGTAGGTCCTCGAGGTCACCACAAAATACTGGGGGAAGTGGCAACTTCTGCTTGTTCAGCAGCAGGGAATAATTGCTCCTCAAATCCCCTGGGATGGTAAAACCCAACGTGGTGTCCGGTGGGAGCCCCCAGCCATTGTCACCCAGGTGGCTCAACCTGGTGTGCTCTTGGATGGTTCCAAAGTTAATTTATTAAAGGAATGGGGGAAAAAAAAAAACCCTCACCTTCAGCTTTAAATTTGCACCACAAATCAATTAATTAGTTAATTAGCTCCTGTTTATTGAGCAGTTTCCCTCCGAGCTCTCGGTGCTGCTGCCGGGGGTGAGTTGATGAGGGGGGAGATGATCAGGGGGTTTTTGTGTAGGTTTTGGGAGGTGAGGCACAGCTGAATTTCATAATTATCTTTGGTTTGGTCCCATCAGAGGTGGGGCGGGAGTGGGACAACCCCCTTGTGTCTTGGGAGAAGGAGGTGGTCAGCACCAGCATCCTGAGAATTCCCAGCTCCCAGACCTGGGAGAGGAGCTCCCTGCTTGTAGGTCCTCTGAATTTATTGCTTGGCTTAATCACTTCATATGGCACTTAAATTTTATCACTGGGCTTGATAAAAGTTGTAATAATCCTCCTTGTGCTGTCCCTGATTTCTGGCTTGTGATCCTTCCCTTTCCTGAGGGAAACAGCTTTGGAGAGCGAGGAGAAGACACAGGACAGGGAAATGCTGGTTCCCAGATATTTCTAAAGTCCTCCTTAAAATGTCCAGTTAGTTGCAGGTTCAAGTAGATTCTTAACCTGGTCCCAGGAGAAAGGCTGGGATTTGCACCCAGTCCAGGTTTGTCCCTTGCCAGGGTGTTGACACCACTGATGGATGGATGGATGTGCCCAGCATGGATCAGGAGCTGCTCATCCTGTGCCTCCCTGACTCCCACCTGGAATAAAAATTATAATCCAGGGACAAAAAAACCCCTTTATCTTTGCAGTGCAGGGGTGGCAAGAAGGTTTTTTTGGCTGGATTTGAGCACCCTTGGGAAGGGCAGAACCGGGTTGGGAGAGCTCTGGGCACCTCAGCAAGCCTGAATTCCTTTGAAACCCGGAGCTCCAGCTCGGAGAAGACAAGGAGCAACTCAGGCTATGGCTCCTCGAGGCTTCTTTGCAGACATTTCATAAGAGCCCGGGAGCTGAGGGCATCCTGAGGCAGCCTGGTTGTATAATGCCAGGACAGCTGGAGAATCATTAAATTACCATCAGGTTGCCTTTTCATTAATTTATTTCCTGGTGTGGAGCAGGTTGACAGCTGGTGCCTCGCTCAGGTGATATTTGTTGTTGCTTGTTGTTTGTTTTGTGAATTCTAAATGAGATTTCTCTCTCTCTCTCTTTTTTTTTTCTTCCCCGTCTCCTTCGGCTCCCAAGAGTTCAAAGGGAGCCGTTGTCCCTTCTCTGAAGTGTTTAGAATCCAATTTCAGACGGAAAACAGCGCGGGCGTGGAGGGAGGGGAGGGAGGAACAGGCGGGGATGAAACGTCCCAGGTTTTCCACCTGGAACGCTCCGGTGGCTCCCGCGGGCGTTGGAGGAGCCTCCCGGCTCTGGGGCCTGGGGGTGGGATCCTCCCGTGGAGCCAGGATGGTAAAACAAACCACCCCAGCAGGGCTGCTCAGGGCCCAGGGTGGGGGGTGAGTGGCACCCGTGGGGTGTGGAGCTTTTCGGGGTAACCAGCTCTCCTCCGCAGCTGAGCTGGGAGAAAATGAGCTGGGAATTTTATTTTTCCTGAATGTATCGATGGGTCTCGTAAACTGCTGTAACCCCACGCAAGCCACGTTCTCCTGGAATTCCTTGGGTTGGAGAGATCTTAAAGCTCATCCCAGTCCCACCCCCTGCCACGGGCAGGGACACCTTCCACCAGCCCAGGTTGCTCCAACCTGGCCTTGGACACTCCCAGGGATCCAGGGGCAGCCACAGCTTCTCTGGGCAACCTGGGACAGGGCCTCCCCACCCTCCCAGCCAGGAATTCCTTCCCAATATCCCATCTAACCCTGCCCTCTGGCAGTGGGAAGCCATCCTCCCTGTCCTGTCGCTCCATGGATTGGAAGGGACCTTTAGTAATCATTTAGTTCAACCCTCTGGAAGGGTTGAAGGCAGGGACACCTTCCACTAGCCCAGGTTGCTCCAACCTGGCCTTGGACGCTTCCAGGGATCCAGGGGCAGCCAGAGCTTCTCTGGGAAACTCATTCCAGGGCCTCCCCACTATCCCAGCCAGGAATTCCTTCCCAGTATCCCATCTCCACGTACCAAGGACTGGCCAAGTGTTCAGAACTGGGCACCTCATGTAAGGGAACGTCACACACTGGTTTGGCTTGGAAGGGACCTTAAAGCCCATCCAGTGCCACCCCTGCCATGGGCAGGGACACCTTCCACCAGCCCAGGTTGTGCCTTGTCCAACCTGGCCTGGAATTCCCTGATGTTTGTGGCTTTGCCTCCCTGTTTTCCTATGAATTTCTTGGTGTTCTTTGTCCCCCCTTTCTTTTTGCTGCCCCTGGAACTGGTTGTTTCATTCCCCCCCTTTGGTTAAATCGATCTGATGTTTGTCCATGTCATGGTGCAGAAAGCAGCTGGTTGTATCCCTCTAATCCCACACCTCCAGGGTGACACTGGGAATTGGATACAGGAGAGCTCACCAGATACTCTCAGGACTGAACTGTTGGGTTGGGACTTGATGTTTTGAGGAAAACTCTTTGCTGTTTAAATTGAATTTTGCAGGAAAATGCTGGAGCAATGTGATATTTAATGATATTAAATGCAGTATAATATATTAAATATATATAATATATGCAGTTTATATTGTACCAGCCATGGTTTGGGCACAGCCCCAGGGCAGTGATTGTCCCTGTGCTGGCACTGCTGGGGCACCTCCAGCCCTGGGGGCAGTTCTGGGACCCTCAGACAGGAGGGACATGGAGGTGCTGGAGCGTGTCCAGGGAAGGGAATGGAGCTGGGAAGGGGCTGGAGCAGCAGGAGCAGCTGAGGGAGCAGGGGGGTTCAGCCTGGAGAAAAGGAGGCTCAGGGGGGACCTTCTGGCTCTGCAACTCCCTGACAGGAGGGGGGAGCTGGGGGGAAGTCGGGTTCTTTTCCCAAAAAACCACGCAGCAGGACAAGAGGAAACAGCCTCAAGTTGCACCGGGAGAAGTTTAGGTTGGATATTGGGGAAAAATTCCTCCTGGAAAGGTTTTTCCATCCCTGGCACAGCTGCCCAGGGCAGTGGTGGATCCCCATCCCTGGAGGGATTTCAAATCCCTGTGGATGTGACCCTTGGGGACAGGGGTCAGTGGTGGCCTTGGCAGTGCTGGGGGGGATGGTTGGACTGGCTGATCTCAGAGGGCTTTTCCAACCTAAAGGATTCTGTGATTGCAGATCCGAAGGAATGTTGGATGTAGTGGTTCGACCCCACTCAGTTACTGCTCACCCTCCACCTCCTCAGAAGATCTGGAGGGATTTCAAATCCCTGTGGATGTGGCCCTTGGGGACATGGGTCAGTGGTGGCTTTGGGGTCAGTGGTGGCCTTGGGGGAACAGTTGGACTCGATGATCTCAAAGGGCTTTTCCAACCTAATCAATGGGTCAGTCGTGGCTTTGGGGGAACAGCTGGACTCGATGATCTGAAAGGGCTTTTCCAACCTGACCAGTGGAATGATTTTATATTTCAACTCAGCCCTGAATTGGGATAATTTGAATTCCCTAAATGAACCTTTCCTCTTTTCCAGGGCGCCCGAGAAACCTTCGAGAGCTACTACAGGAAGCAGAGGAGAAAACAAGCCCGGCTGGTCCTGCAGCCTCCTTCCAACATGGTACCTCCACCCCTGCTCCCTGGGGCATCCCAAAATTTCCCAGTGGCTCTTGGGCCACCTCAGTTTTAATCTTTATCCCTTTTTTCTTCCTTGCAGCACGAAACCTTGGACGGCTACAGGAAGTATTTTAATCAAATTGTAGGGTAGGTGTTCTTTTTATACCCTTTTTATACCCCCCCCCCCCCAAAAAAAAAACGGGAGAGGATGAGGAATGTTGGAATTTTTGATGGTCCTTCAGGC
Organism: Pipra filicauda; assembly: GCF_003945595.2. Classification (NCBI taxonomy): domain Eukaryota; kingdom Metazoa; phylum Chordata; class Aves; order Passeriformes; family Pipridae; genus Pipra; species Pipra filicauda. The sequence goes on along the minus strand of NW_024105025.1, from coordinate 4,154 downwards.
CCAAAAGAGGGAAATGAAAGGTGGTTTGTGCTTTTGAAGTGGTGCAGAGTGGATTTTATGGCACCAATGGGAGCGTGGAGGGACCTGCCAGCTCTTGGAGCAGCCAGTGGATTTCTGGGAATTTCTGGGAATTCGAGGATAAATAACCTCTGTGAACTCTGTGCACCTTCTTGCCCTGCTAATGAGGGGAACAGGCCCTCTGCCTCAATTATCCTTGCATATTTAATAGTTATTCTGTGATGGTTTTCCTTGGAAAGGAGGTGATTCTCAACCCCCTGGTCTTTATTATCGCTCCCAAATTTCACACGAGTCTTCCAAACCCATCCCAGCTCCAAGAGGAGACTTCCAAAGGCTTTTTAATCCCTCAAACCCAGGGGATAATTGGATATTTTCATCCCCACGTGCTAATAATTTCAATATCTAAGTATCACCATCACAAATCCAGTGCTGGACTGGATTTCCTCAGCAAAACACCCCTGAGATTTTTGGGGTTTTGGGGGTTTAAAACATCCCCTGTCACTCTCCCTCCCTAAAAATATGGGGTTTTGGAGCAGCACATTCCAGAACTGGGGGTTGGAGTGGCTCTAAATTGTTGTGAGGGTTTGGGATATCTGGATGGGAGAGAGGATTTTTCCCTCCCCCTAAAACATTTTCCCTGGAGTTAAAGCATTTTCCCTGGAAATAAAGCCCTTTTCCCTTATATAAAGCCCTTTTCCCTGTATATAAAGCCCTTTTCCCTGTATATAAAGCCCCTTTCCCTGTAAATAAAGCCCTTTTCCCTGTAAATAAAACATTTTCAAGGTAAAAAGAAATTTAAAAGGTAAATAAGAAATGTATTTCGGCGCTTCCTTAGAACTACAGACCCTTTCCCTGTAAATAAAGCCCTTTTCCCAGTAATTAAAACATTTTCCCTGCAGTTCAAGGATTTTCCCTACAGTTAGAGCATTTTTCCTTGGAGATAAACCACTTTTCCCTATATTTCCAGCATTTTTTCCCTGCAACTGGAGCATTTTCCCTGCAGATAAATCATTTTCCCCTTCATTTAGAACACTTTTCCTTGCACTTAAAACACTCTCCTTGTATTTAAAGCATTAAATACATTAAACATTTAAACATTACCATTAAACATTTTTCCCTTTCCCTGAACCATTTTTCCCTGCAATTTCAGCATTTTTCCCTGTATTTAAAGCATTTTTCCCTGTCCTTAAAACATTATTCCCTGCAGTGGAAACATTTCTTCCTGCAGATAAAGCGTTTTTCCTGGAAATAAAGTCCTTTTTCCTGGAAATAAAGCCCTTTTCCCTGGAAATAAAGCCCTTTCCCCCATAATTTAAACATTTTCCCTGCAGTTAAAGCATTTTTCCCTGCAGTTGGAACATTTTTCCCCATAAATAGAACATTTTTCCCCATAAATAAAACATTTTTCCCTGCAGATAAAACTTCCCTTCAATTAGACCATTTTTCCTAGCATTTAAATAATTTCTCCCTGTATTTAAATAATTTTCCCCTGCATTTAGATATTTTTCCCTGCATTTAAATAATTTTCCCCTGCATTTAAATCATTTTCCTCTGCATTTAAATCATTTCCCCCTGCATTTAAATAATTTTTTTCCCTGCATTTAAATAATTTTCTCTGTGGTTGGAGCATTTTTCCCTGCAGATAAAACCCTTTTCCCTGCAATTAGACCATATTTTCCTGGCATTTAAATAATTTTCCCCTGCATTTAAATCCTTTTCCCCTGCATTTAAATAATTTTTCCCTACATTTAAATAAGTTTTTCCCTGCATTTAAATCATTTCCCCCTGCATTTAAATCATTTTCCTCTGCATTTAAATCATTTTTTCCCTGCAGTTAAAGCATTTTTCCCTGCATTTAAATAACTTTCTTTTGCATTTAAATAATTTCCCCCTGCGTTTAAATCAATTTTTCCCTGCAGTTAAAGCATTTTCCCTGCAGATAAAACATTTTTCCCTGCAGATAAAACCCTTTTCCCTGCCATTAGACCATTTTTCTTGGCATTTAAATAATTTTCTCCTATATTTAAATAATTTCTCCCTGCATTTAAATAATTTTTCCCTACATTTAAATAAGTTTTTCCCTGCATTTAAATCATTTCCCCCTGCATTTAAATAATTTTCCTCTGCATTTAAATAATTTTCTCTGCAGTTGGAGCATTTTCCCCTGCAGATAAAACCCTTTTCCCTGCAGTTAGAGCAATTTTCCCTGCATTTAAATCATTTTCCCCTGCATTTAAATATTTTTTCCTGCATTTAAATCATTTTTCCCTGCATTTAAATCATTTTCCCCTGCATTTAAATCATTTTCCCCTGCAGTTGGAACATTTTTCCCTGCAGATAAAATGATTTTTCCCTGCAATTAGAACATTTTCCCCTGCAGATAAAACCCTTTTCCCTGCAATTAGACCATTTTCCCCTGCATTTAAATAACTTTCTTCTGCATTTAAATCATTTTCCTGTGCATTTAGATATTTTTCCCCTGCATTTAAATAATTTTCCCCTGCATTTAAATAATTTTTCTCTGTATTTGAATCATTTTCCCCCTGCATTTAAATCATTTTTCTCTGTATTTAAATACCTTTTCCCTGCAATTAGATAATTTCCCCCTGCATTTAAATCATTTTCTCTGCATTTAAATGATTTTCCTCTGCATTTAAATAATTTTTCCCTGTATTTAAATCATTTTTCCCTGCATGTAAAGCATTTTCCCTGCAGTTGGAGCATTTTCCCCTACAGATAAAACCCTTTTCCCTGCAATTAGACCATTTTTCCTGTATTTAAATCCTTTTTCCCTGCATTTAAATAATTCTTCCCTACATTTAAATAAGTTTTTCCCCGCATTTAAATCATTTCCCCCTGCATTTAAATCATTTTCCTCTGCATTTAAATCATTTTCCCTGCAGTTGGAGCATTTTCCCCTGCAGATAAAACATCTTCCCCTGCAGATAAAACATTTTTCCCTGCAATTAGAACATTTTCCCCTGCAGATAAAACCCTCTTCCCTGCAATCAGACCATTTTTCCTGCATTTAAATAATTTCCCCCTGCATTTAAAGAATTTTCTCCTGCGTTTTAATCATTTTCCCCTGCATTTAAAGCATTTTCCCCTTTATTTAAATATTTTTTCCCTGCATTTAAATATTTTTCTCTACATTTAAATAATTTTCCCCTGCACTTAAATAATTTTCCCCTGCATTTAAATAATGTTTCCTTGCATTTAAATCATTTCCCCCTGCATTTAAATCAATTTTTCCCTGCATTTAAATCATTTTCCCTGCAATTAGAACATTTTCCCCTGCAGATAAAACCCTCTTCCCTGGAATCAGACCATTTTTCCTGGCATTTAAATCATTTCCTCCTGCATTTAAATAATTTTCTCCTGTGTTTTAATAATTTTCCCCTGCATTTAAATCATTTTCCCCTTTATTTAAATAATTTTTCCCTGCATTGAAATATTTTCCCCTGCACTTAAATAATTTTCCCCTGCATTTAAATAATTTTTCCCTACATTTAAATAAGTTTTTCCCTGCATTTAAATCATTTCCCCCTGCATTTAAATCATTTTCCTCTGCATTTAAATCATTTTCCCTGCAGTTGGAGCATTTTCCCCTGCAGATAAAACATTTTCCCCTGCAGATAAAACCCTCTTCCCTGCAATCAGACCATTTTTCCCGGCATTTAAATCATTTCCCCCTGCATTTAAAGAATTTTCTCCTGCGTTTTAATCATTTTCCCCTACATTTAAAGCATTTTTCCTGCATTTAAATGATTTTCCCTGCATTGAAATATTTCAAATGTGCCTCCCACCCTGTGTTCCCGGATGCGCCGGTGCCGCGTCTCCGTTCGCGGGGGTGGCCCGGGGATGTCTCCGGGTCTCTCCGGAGCCGGAATGTGATGCCAGGAATGTTGTCCCCTGTCCTCAGGTTCTTCGTGGTGGAGGATCACATCCTGCACACCACGCAGGGCTTGGTCAACCGGGCCTACCTGGATGAGCTGTGGGAAATGGCCTTGTCCAAAACCATCGCCGCGCTCCGGACGCACTCGGTGAGTGGGAGCCTGTGCATCCCTCAGCCCTGAGAATCAGGGAATCAGAGAATCAGAGAAACACGGAATCACAGAGTCATAGAGTCATAGAGT